>NC_053496.1:18315086-18397586 GCF_905171775.1 Rana temporaria
GTTTTCGTGATGGGAAAACTTCTAGGGAGCATACACACGGCCGGGATTCCCGGCCAAATGCTCTCCTAGCAGTTTTCCTGCCGGGAAAACCAGTCGTGTGTACAAGGCTTGACACTGTGTAAATCCGTTTTCCAATTTGCTTAAAGTTTTTTTTTTTTTTTTTTAACTTGACTTTACACTCAGGATAGATGCCCACACAAATAAAATACCCCTGACAGACGTAATAGAGACACTAAAAAAAGATAAGTCACGTAAAAATGGCTGAGTGTTTTCTAGAGCTATACAGAGGATTATTATATATCATAGCAATTCTAGATAGAAGATCATAAACAAAAAGTTTTATATTTTAAGAATGGAACTGTAAATGGGTCGAGGAGAAAAAAAAAAGAAAGTAACATAAAAATACAAACAACAAATAAATTGGTATTTAGCTCCCTCTAGTGTTAAACAGATAGTGACACAAACACACTGTACGTATATCTGTGCTATATCTATACCCAATGCCGTTACAAATCACCTAATCACTAATAAAAGCCAGTGGGAATCAGCGAATTCCTTCAGTTCTGGGAAGAAGCTGGCATTTTCTGAGGCCAATTAAAATCTACAGCAAGCTGCGCACCTGCTATAAATCTTTCTCAATTTCCCTCCTCAATTAATGGGCAATTAACACAGCACGACTCAACTAAAAATATTACCAGGATATCATTAGTCTACCAAAAATTAACTTCACCTTTCTGTTACTAAAATAGACATAATTCCTATGGAAGGAATGGAAAATGTGACATGTTATTAAGGGAAAAATGTTGTGTCAGTATTTTATTTTTATTAATAATCATTTTTAGGTCAGTTAAGCCGTCAATATTCGTCAAAGGAAGCAAGCAATTAACAAATGTTGACAGTTTTTCCCAGTAATGAAATGCATTATACGCTCTTTATAAAATATATATCTTTTTGTACTTGTTTTTGCTGAAATAAATAATTTACAGCATATACCGGTATGTGATTTCATGTATAGCATTATATGGCATGTTGGGGTTTTTGAAATGAAGGATGTTGATTAAAAATACGATCCAAAAAAATGTAATGAAATTACGTTAATTGCATCTATCAAGACACCCAGGAACATGGTCAACAGTGATAAACTGAAGAATGTTTGTAACATTTTTACCAAGCCTTTTCTTTTTTTAATTTGCAATGAAGAGCATTATTACAGTATATGCAAACATATAATTAGGACTGATGATTTAAACAAACCAATGAACACTTATTCAGGTTGACCCATATCATATGCGTTCGTGACACTGAGCATCTTATATATTCTAGTTCTCCTCTCATTATGTGTCCACAAAGTCCTATTTTTTTAATCCTTTAATCCACATACATAATTTATATTATATTATATATATATATATATATATATATATATATATATATATATATATATATATATATATATATATATATATATATATATATATATATATATATATATATATATATATATATATATATAAATGTGTGTAACGTCACCACCGTTTACGATTTCCATTCCATCAGCCACGACAGCTTATCCGACAGTCATCAGACACAACCCGATCCATTCCATTCCCCAGAATAACGAGACCGACAAGCTCTGTTACTGGTTTCAAAATGTATGAACACTTTTAATTGTAATGTAGCTTTCTTATATACAGTTTAAGAAACCAAGTGAACAATGAATCAACTCCACCCACACGGCACTTCAATACACACTCTCTTAGACAATGACATTCAGTTGAGTTGATTATTAGTCATCCCCCAGACGTCCCGACTCCGCAATAATAAGCTATTCACACCTGATCATCAATAGGCTTCTCACACCAACAGTGTCATTAGCATCACACAATGGAATGTCTAGGAGCAGACGCACTTAACACCTCAAAAGCATGTGTCCCCCCCCCCATTGAATGAAAACACTCCATTTGGAGTCAGACTTTAACAACTTGTAATATTCCAAGATATCCTGCAAAACATGAATGATCAGTAATGTCCCATCTCATGTAATTTATAATTAATATTTCTCAGTCACCCTATGCCCAAAAGGGGCACAAGATGACCCTAGACCCAAGAGTCATTAGTGACGCTGGCACAGGAGTACCCCCCATCCTTCAAAAGTCTCTGGGTGTCACGGGTCATTCCGTTATATATATATATATATATATATATATATATATATATATATATATATATATATATATATATATATACACACACACACACACACACACACACACACACACATATATATATATATATACATACACACACACTATATAATATATTATTATATAATTTAACCAGAGACTTCTTATACTTGTCCCCTGGATCTATAGGGAGACGAGTATAAGTATCACCATCACTGAGGATGCGTTGCATCTCTGCCAAATAATCGACCTTGTTAAGAACCACAATACCCCCCCCCCCCTTATCGGCGGGGCGTATAACAAGGCTCTTATTGTCACTCAGTGACTTAATGCCCTCTACCAGTTGTTGTTTACATCTAACTTTTTTGACATTCAGATTCTCCAAGTCACTAAGAACCAAATCTTTAAATACCCTCAAAGAGGCGGGCATGTGACCAGGGGGATTGTAAGTGGATGCATTTCTCAGACCAGAATGAACATAGTTAGCGGCTATAGTTTGAGGGATTGAAGGGATTGGAAGAAACATATCGTTGGATGTTAAGTTTGCGTATATTATATATATATATATATATATATATATATATATATATATATATATATATATATATATATATATATATATATATATATATATATAGTTGGCATGTTGAGGGTACTCCCTTCCAACCTGAACACTAAAGCCTTGTACATACAATCCGACGATTTCCATCGGAGAAATCCGTGGAATTTTGTGCGAAGGGCGTTGCCCAGGAACTTGTATTGCATACAAACGGCAAAACATACACAAAACTATGTTTTTTTTATCATCACTTCATCCGCCTGCTGTCATGGTCTTCATCGTTCCGCCAAAGCACTATACAACTTGGTTGATATAGAAATCTGAAGTCTGGTTCTCAATCTCTTCTCACTAGATATCACCCCCTCTTCTATGTAATCATTTTTAGATCAATAGAAGATCAACATATCGCACAATAGGATAATGAACCTCCAATCACAATTGAAAAAAAATAATAATAATTTAAGATGATCTAAAGCCAAAACGTTTTTTTTTTTGTCTTTTTCTAAAAAGTAGAAGACTGACAACCTGCCATGTATATATATTATTCAAAATATACTTAAACCACTGAATAAATACAATTATAATATATACAGTAGTAAGAATATGTTGACATTTACAGCTATCAATGCACAATACAACTCAATTGTTCGCTGTATATCAGCTTTCGCACCATTCGTGTCAATAGTAAAATGGAGCGCACACTGCCAAGTCCTGTGTATAGCATGATAACGTGATCAGTAGCAATTCCCTATTCAGCTATAAAAATCAAATGTACGACAATAATTAAGTTGCAATAAAAGTTTATAGACTGCAGCAGCTGGATAAAGCAAGAATTTAATCCATAAAAATAAATAAGGTTAAATTACTTGTTAGAACACAAAAGTAGTATTGTGACTTGGTACAAAGTATTAATCCTCTACCGAGTTGTATACATTTTATCTTTTTATCAATAAATCACCCTGATTTTATGCTATGTGAGGATTCTCCTTCCTTACATGATCGTTCTGCCAATGAGAGACTTGTGTTTGGAGTCCATCTGACATTTACCACAGTGCGGACACAGTTGATATCATTATCCTGCTGGATTTCTGTATATGCTGTATTTGGTCCATTAGGACCTTTGGATCTGGTAAGCAGATTACTTGACTAATGGTGGTGGACTCACACTGGGCTCCATGCGGGATCACGAGAGTACAGTCGATTGGAGTGTGCACGGGTGTTTAAATACGTTACACAACTTTATGGACTCTTTCACACATCTAATTTGATGGACTTGTTTCTGTCTTAGGTCACCATTCAATACATCTAATAGAGTGACTAGGATTTTTTGTTTCTTTATACACTCTGGGCCAGATCCACAAAGAAGTTACGTCAGCATATCCATCGATACGCCGCGTAACTTCTAGGATGCTCCGGCGTATCTTTGTTTTGTATCCACAAAACAAGATACGCCTGAATGTGGGCTCGATCCGACTGACGTACGTCTTAGTACGCCGTCGGATCTTAGGTGCATATTTACGCTGACCGCTAGGTGGCGCTTCTGTTGATTTCCGCGTAGAGTATGCAAATTACCTAGATACGCCGATTCTCAGAACGTACGTCCGCCCGGCGCTTTTGTTTACGTAAGGCTTTTTTCGGCGCAACGTTACCCCTGGGTCTATGAGGCGTACGCAATGTTAAGTATGGTCCGGACAGCGTCAATTTTCCGTTGTTTGTGTAAAACATTCGCGAATAGGGCTTTGCGTAAATTGCGTTCATGTAGTCTAGGCATTGAGCGGGCGTAATTTCATTTGAAAAATCTACGTGATATTGAGCATGCGCCGTTCGAAAAAAGCGTCATTTACGTGGGGCCAGGCTTAGTTTATATAAAACATGCCCCCCCTGTTCCTCATTTGATTTAGGCGCGCTTACGCCGGAACATTTACGCTACGCCGCCGTAACTTTAGAGGCAAGTGCTTTGTGAATACAGCACTTGCCTCTCAAAGTTGCAGCGGCGTAGCGCAACTACGATATGCTACGCCCATTTAAAGTTACGCCTATTTACGTGGATCTGGGCCTTTATTGCATTCCCATGTAACTTTACATGCTGAGGAGCTTTCTCAGCTTAGCAGATCTTACGGGTACCTAAACAAGGACCTTAAAAGCATAGGTGGTCAACCTGTGACCGTCCAGCTGTTGCTTAAGTACAAGTCCCATTATGTCTCTGCCTTTGGCAGTCATGCTGATTCAACCGACAACCTTACAATGCCTCATGGAACTTGTAGTTCTACAACAGCTGGAGGGCCACGGGTTGAGGAACCAAGCTTTAAATCTTCTGCTGATTGGTTGAGGTGGGCTGATGATGTCACTCTCTCCAACTCTGCAAATCACAGGAAGCTTTGTTTTCATTCACAGAATACAAAGCTGCCTATGAATGGCTGAGCGCCACTCTGATTTGTTCCAGGTGTTTAACGAGAAGTCTCCGTCTCACAGCTGGAACCCAGCACTGTGTATTTCACGTAGCTGAAGCTAAAAGCCAGTGCAGTGCTTCGGGAAGGAAATACTGTATTTATTGGCGTATAACATGCACTTTTCCACCCTGAAATAGCGTGTTATACACCGATACTTACATTTTAGCTGCCTTGGGGGTAACAGGGAGGGGGGCTGGATGAGTGCCGTCAGATTACATACAGTGAGAATCTCCTGTTTACTCGGTTGCCTCTGTAATAGGAAGTCCCGTCTCCTGGGCCCCCATTATACCACTGTTCTGACTATCATTTCTCACTGTATGTAATCTGTCGGCACTCATCCCACCCCCCCCCCACCTGTCCCCTCAGAGGCTGCTGCATCGATGGCAACAGCGAGGCTGCTGCATCGATGGCAACAGCGAGGCTGCTGCATCGATGGCAACAGCGAGGCTGCTGCATCGATGGCAACAGCGAGGCTGCTGCATCGATGGCAACAGCGAGGCTGCTGCATCGATGGCAACAGCGAGGCTGCTGCATCGATGGCAACAGCGAGGCTGCTGCATCGATGGCAACAGCGAGGCTGCTGCATCGATGGCAACAGCGAGGCTGCTGCATCGATGGCAACAGCGAGGCTGCTGCATCGATGGCAACAGCGAGGCTGCTGCATCGATGGCAACAGCGAGGCTGCTGCATCGATGGCAACAGCGAGGCTGCTGCATCGATGGCAACAGCGAGGCTGCTGCATCGATGGCAACAGCGAGGCTGCTGCATCGATGGCAACAGCGAGGCTGCTGCATCGATGGCAACAGCGAGGCTGCTGCATCGATGGCAACAGCGAGGCTGCTGCATCGAGGGCAACAGCGAGGCTGCTGCATCGAGGGCAACAGTCAGGCTGCTGCATCGAGGGCAACAGTCAGGCTGCTGCATCGAGGGCAACAGTCAGGCTGCTGCATCGTGGGCAACAGTGAGGCTGCAGATGGGCACTGACCCTTATTTTGCTTTAAAGTTCTCGCTTTAAAATTTAAAAAAAAAATCCTGAAAGTTTCCTCTTAAAAGTGAAGGCGCGTGTTATACGCCGATAAATACGGTAGTTTGTTTGGACCAGCCTGGTCCATACAAAGTCGCAGAAAACCTAGGAAATCAGCTTTAAGGCAGGATCACCAGATGTTCCAACAATGAAAGCTGCAGATTTAAAAATACTGAAAACTTCTTTCACTATCATAAAGCAATTATGTATTTAAAAAGTCCAATAAAAATAATTTGGAAAACATTAATGCTAAGAACTGCAATTATAAGGAATTTAGCTATGCAAGATAATTATGCATTTTCTTCTGTGTTGCTTTTGAGTGTTTCTTTGAACACTCATAAATACCATGGATTTCATTAGCAGAGCATGAGAACTACAACTGCTAATTATTATTGATGGAAAGCTGCCAAGGTGTAATAAAACTCAAGTTAAGGACAAAGGCCTGAATGTGCAGTCAGAATGACCCCTGAGATTGAATTTATAGACGTTTTCCATCCTTACTGGAAGGAAAGAGTTTATTTTACTTACAAGACGAAGACAAGCTGTATTTTTAGCTTCTAAATACAGGATTGTGCCTTCTATAAAGGGCCAAGAGCCTTTCAGACACTGTGTAAATACAGAGTGCCAAGAATATAGTCTGTGTTTTTAGAGCCTAATTTAGTAGGAGAAAAAGTGGCTCATCTCTCGATCATACAGTAAAAACTGTGGGGGTTCCAGTGGGCAAAAATAGTGAAACAACTATTAACATTACATTCGGTTTTAAAGCGTTACGAAAACCCAGGACCCTGTATTCACTATACCTGGTCTCCCACAGTACACGGAAATGAAATAATTTTAGTAAATATTTTCCGGCGTATAAGATGACCTTTTATACTTAAAAATATCCCCCAAAAATCGGGTGTCTTATATGGCGGTATTACCCGTATATACTGCATAAGCCGAGACATGCAGAGTCAGACTGCTGGCATCCAGTGTAAAAAAAGCTGCACCTCCTCCTCATCCTGTTCTGTGAAAGGAACACTCAGTTTCCCAGCAGAGACTGTGTTGTGTTCCGCCCATCATGGACGTCCCTGAGGCATGCAATGGGCACAGAGAGGCGAGGCCTGCAATGGGCACAGAGAGGCGAGGCCTGCAATGGGCACAGAGAGGCGAGGCCTGCAATGGGCACAGAGAGGCGAGGCCTGCAATGGGCACAGAGAGGCGAGGCCTGCAATGGGCACAGAGGCGAGGCCTGCAATGGGCACAGAGGCGAGGCCTGCAATGGGCACAGAGGCGAGGCCTGCAATGGGCACAGAGGCGAGGCCTGCAATAGGCACAGAGGCGAGGCCTGCAATAGGCACAGAGGCGAGGCCTGCAATAGGCACAGAGGCAAGGCATGCAATAGGCACAGAGAGGCGAGGCATGCAATGGGCACAGAGAGGCATGCAATGGGCACAGAGAGGCATGCAATGGGCACAGAGAGGCATGCAATGGGCACAGAGAGGCAAGGCATGGAATGGGCACAGTGAGGCAAGGCATGGAATGGGCACAGTGAGGCAAGGCATGGAATGGGCACAGTGAGGGAAGGCATGGAATGGGCACAGTGAGGGAAGGCATGGAATGGGCACAGTGAGATTTGAAAAAAGCTGAATAAAGCCTGTTCCTGTCAGCGTTTGTTCCGGCTACCCCTCAGCTTCTAAACAGACTAGTCGGAAGGGGGACGTCTTATACAGCGAGTATAACCCAAAACCGACCTTTTAGCTGGAAAATTAGGGGGGTCGCCTTATAAGCCTAGTCGCCTTATACGCCAGCAAATACGGTAAATATCTTTTCTCATCAGCAGTATTGTTGCCTTATGAGCTTATGTGAAATCTCCATAAATAGCTGTAAAATATTGTAATTATGGATATATTTCAGTTGGCTTTGCCTCTATGTAACAGAGCAGAAGTCTAGGTCAAGCAGACAAGTCGGTGCCTTGGCTTTTGTATCTAAACAATGGGATCAAAACCTTATTGTTTTACACATATTCACTTCAAAGGATCTCATGCTGGGATATGCAATGAAGGGAGGCCAACCCGTAATCAATACTTAAAGTGGAGGTTCAGCCAAAAACGTAATTTTTAACATTAGATTGAGGCTCATTTTGTCAAGGGAAATCGGGTAGTTTTTTTTTAATCGAAGCAGTACTTACCGTTTTAGAGATACATCTTCTCCGCCGCTTCCGGGTATGGGCTGCGGGACTGGGCGTTCCTTCTTGATTGACAGGCTTCCGACGGTCGCATATATCGTGTCACGATTTTCCGAAAGAAGCCGAACGTCGGTGCGCAGGCGCCGTACAGGGCCGCACCGACGTTCGGCTACTCGTGACGCGATGGATGCGACCGTCGGAAGCCTGTCGGAAGACTGTCAATCAAAATAGGAACGCCCACTCCCGAAGACCCATACCCGGAAGCGGCGGAGAAGATCGCTCTCTAAAACGGTAAGTACAGCTTTGTTTTTAAAAAAAATAGCCGATTCCCTAGACAAAATGAGCATGAATCTAATCTTAAAAAATTTTTTTAGGGTGAACTCCCGCTTTAACTTCCCGGGAAAAAGTTAATCTCCTGCTCAGAATAGCCACAAGGATTTGCGCTAAAGGGGCTGACTTATACAAAGTATATGGATTGGAGATGTAGACAGTCCTTAACCAGGAATAGGGACGCCCTTCAATCAGAGCCACACTATGCCAACCAACGAGGCATCAGCCTGTAATGATATACATGGACTAGATGGGAGGGAAACACACTTTATGGGAGAGCAGCCATCAGAATGGAACATTGGTGCAAAGAGTAAAATATGGGAAAGGTCTTTTTACATGTAAAGTGAAATAGGTTTGTAGATTAATGTTTTAAGAAATATACTGTGTATTCCTTCACATAACGCTTTCATTTTAACCTAATATTTTCTTCCTTGGTGTAGACTATAGATAGATGGCTGTGTATTAGATAGACTTTCAACTACTCACCAATAAATGTTATTGTGTTAAAGCTTTTACTCTTGGTCAAAGAACTCTCATTTAACCCACGTCATATCTTTGAGATATTAAATCTTAAATATAATAAACGGGTAACAGTATATAGCAGTCTTGTGACTCCTATCAGTGTTTGGTTAAACCTTGCAGGAGGAGGAGTTTTCATTCTCCCCCGACTTTCCTATGAGGTTGCAGGATCCCCTGAGCCTCTGTCTGGACAGTGATGAATGGCCCTGCGCTGATCACATGCACCCTCCCAAGAAAAAAAACAACAATAATTCTAGCAATACACACCATATTGAGCATGTGCAGAGTGCATCCAAGGCTCTGTACTATCAGCAGATGGATTGGGGGACAGTAAAAGGTGGCAATGATCAGAAAAGACAGGATCAAGCAGGCCGTTTACACAATGCAGATTACCTGTTCCACAGCAAGTATAACAAGTATTCTTTACTGCATATACAGACTGATTTTACTTGTTGGTTTAGTAACACTTTAAGCCAGGACAAAAGGAGGATTTACCACATTAGGTGCACAGAAGAGATATTTTGGACATAGTACATCTAAGGTCAGGGGGTACACAATGCAGCCCTGACTGTATATTTTCAAATTTAAGGTTAAATGTACTAACTATCCCCACTGGGAAGCAAGCCCTTCAAAAAAAAATTAAGACATTTTTTCCCAAAATATCGCATTTAAAAAAACTGCTGCGCAAATACAGTGCAACATAAAATATTGCAACAACCACCATTATATTCTCTAGGGTCTCTACTAAAAAATGATATAATGTTTGGGGGTTCCAAGTAATGTTCTAGCAAAAAAAAATGATTTTAACTTGAAAAGAGTGGTCAGAAAAAGGTTTGGTGTTTAAGTGGTTAAATGTTCCTAATTCACATACAGAAGTCAATGTGATACAATGTTTAGACTTAACTTTCCACTGATAAAGAATGTTTTCAAAACTTGGCAGATCCACATACAATTGCATGTGCGCAGCGTATGTGAGATACGCTACGCCGCTGTAACTTACTTTTTTTATCTTTGAATCCACAAAGAATTTGCGCCGTAAGTTATGGCGGCGTAGTGTATCTCTCGCGGCGTAACGTCGCGTAATTCAAATCGGCGAGTAGGGGGCATGTTTCATTTAAATGAAGCGCGTCCCCGCACCGAACGAACTGCGCATGCGCCGTTTCTAAATTTCCCGCCGTGCATTGTGCTAAATGACGTCGCAAGGACGTCATTGTTTTGACGTGGACGTAAATTACGTCCAGCCCCATTTATGGACGACTTACGCAAACAAAATAAAATATTTTCAAATTCGACGCGGGAACGACGGCCATACTTAACATTGCATACGTCACCAAATAGCAGCTTTAACTATACGCCGAAAAAAGCCGAACGGAAACAACGTAAAAGAATGCGACGGCCGCTCGTACGTTCGTGGATCGTCAGAAATAGCTAATTTGCATACTCGACGCGGAATACGACGGGATCGCCACCCAGCGGACGCCGAAGAATTGCATCTAAGATCCGAAGGCGTACGAAGACGAACGCCTGTCGGATCTAACCCAGATGTCGTCGTATCTTGTTTTGAGGATACGCCGGCGTACTCTTTTTGTGGATCTGCCCCTTTGACTTTCGGCTGAGAGCAGATAGGAAATTCTTTGCATGTCAAAGATCGTGAAACCCTGTGTCAAGAATCGCAACGGGAAAAAGATTGCGATAGCGATTCTTGACGATTAATCTCGCAGCTCTAGTTGTCACCCTCTCACCAAGCTGCCCGTCGATGGTCTTGTAGCACATTCCAGCCTTGTGTAGGTCTACAATCTTGTCCGCAACATCCTTGGACAGCTCTTTGGTCTTGGCCATGGTGGAATCTGATTGCTTCTGTGGACTGGTGTCTTCTATACAGGTAAAGAGCTGAGATTGGGAGCACTCTCTTAAAAGGGAGTGCTCCTAATCTCAGCTTGTTACCTGAAAAAGAGAGTGCTCCCAATCTCAGCTCTTTACCTGTATAGAAGACACCTGGGAGCCAGAACTCTTGCCGATTGATAGGGGATCAAATACGTATTTCACTCATCAAAATTGCAAATCAATTTATAACAACTTTTCTGAAATGCGTTTTTCTGGATATTTTTGTTGTTATTCTGTCTCTCACTGTTAAAGTAAACCGACCATTAGTTTTAAATTATAGGCTGATCATTTCTTTGTCAGTGGAAAAACATACAAAATCAGCAGGGGATCGAATACTGTTTCCCCCGTCACTGTACACACGAGTAGCCAGTGGCAATTATAGGAAGACTATTCAGCAAAGACTAAAACAATACGGCCACTCACTGCAATACAGTTCCAACCCAGAGATAAGAAAGCTTACCGTGAAATTTTCCTGTGATTTGTAATTCTCATCCAGGTAAACTCGAGCTCGGTTGTACTCTTTCATGGCATCACTCGAAAGCAGATCTCTGAAATCATGAACATACAGTGTGATTCAAAGGACTTGAATATGCAGCGTGATCTTTTTTGTTTCAAACAGTTTGCTCTATAGACATTTAAAGTGGATGTAAACCCACCCCCATCCTTTCTAAACTACTGCCATAGTGCTGATCTATAAGGATATAGACGCCTCCTGCATGTATCCTTACCTGTCAAATGCCTCCCCTCTGTCTGTTATAAGAACTGAAAAACTGCAGATTCTGTGGGTGGGTCTGTTGTCTGGAGCTCGGTGGGTGGAGTTGTGATGCCAGTAGACTCCCCCGCCCTCCTCTACACTCCCCTTACACTAAATTCTGCTATGATCACTAACATCCAGTCAAAATCCAGAAAAGTAACCACATGACTTGAGAAAAGGAGTGGGGGTGGGAATTAAAAAATAATACCCGACTCCAGGCTAGTGCATGAGATATGTAAATAACTTGTCACTCACAGCAAGGGGGCGGAACGGACTGAGGTTTTTCTCTGTAAGTCCGTTTTATTTCACTGAACAATAAAAGAGGATTGCTCAGAGCTGGATTAACTCTGTGTGGCAAGACTGGGCACAGATGATAGGAAATCTTATACTCTACATTGTGACATCAAAAAATAAATAAAAATAAATAAAAACATTTCACATTTACATCCACTTTAAGTGGCCAATCTGAACACCACCTCTACTGTAAAAAAGATATACTTGTTTTTGTCAAAATCAGTAGTGAATTAAAAGTGGCCCAAATCCTCCTCTTCTGGTGTCCACCGGTGGCTCTCACGTCTCCTCCCCGCAATAGCTAACCCCCTCTGGGAAGCTCTCTCCCGAGGGAGTTACCTTGTGGGCGCGCTCTCGTCTCATACATTCGGCGTACATAGCCGCAGAGTGTATGACTTGGCCCCGCCCCCCCGGTGGCCGCGTTAATTGGATTTGATTGACAGCAGCAGGAGCTGATGGCTGCACTGCCATCAATCTATCCAATGAAGAGCCGAGAAGCCGTGGAAAAAACGAAAGTTTGGGGCTCAGGTCAGTAAAAATGTGGGGCTCGGGGGGGCCGAACAGGGCAAGGTGTTTTTTCACCTAAATGCATAGGATGCATTAAGGTGAAAAAACCCTTTACAACCCCTTTAAAGCTGCCATGTTCTTTTTGCTTAAAGCGGAAGTTCAGTAATGTTTCCATCTATTAAATCTTCTGTCCTTGTTGGTTTAACTTTGGATAATAAAACATTTTTGTTTCTGCCAGTAAATACCTTATACAGCCTACTTCCTGTTTCTTGTCTGGTCATTATCCTCGGCTTACAACATCATGCACAGCTCTCTCGTGGCAGTTTAAATATTAAAGGGGTTGTAAAGGAAAAAATATTTTTCTCCAAATAGCTTCCTTTACCTTAGTGCAGTCCTCCTTCACTTACCTCATCCTTCCATTTTGCTTTTAAATGTCCTTATTTCTTCTGAGAAATCCTCACTTCCTGTTCTTCTGTCTGTAACTACACACTGGTGTGGAGAAAGCCTCTTGAGGGGGCGAGCAGGAGTGTCAGGACGCCCACCAACACCCAGCTCCTTTCTCTATCTGCAAAGTAGAGAGTGTCCTGACTTGCCTCCTCGCCCCCTCCCCTCGCAAGAGACTTTCTCCACACCAGGGAGAAAGCCTTGCATTACGGTGTGGAGTTACACAGACAGAAGAACAGGAAGTGAGGATTTCTCAGAAGAAATAAGGACATTTAAAAGCAAAATGGAAGGATGAGGTAAGTGAAGGAGGACTGCACTAGGGTAAAGGAAGAAATTTAGGGGAAAAAAAAATCCTTTACAACCCCATTAAGTAAAATAAGATTTTTTTTTTTTTTTTAAAGCGCCCCTCCCAACGAGCTTGCACTTAGAAGCAAATGCATACGTGAGCAGCGCCCGCATATGAAAACGGTGTTCAAACCACAAATGTGAGGTATCGCCGCAATCGTTAGAGCGAGAGCAATAATTCTAGCCCTAGACCTCCTCTAACTCAAAAACGTGCAACCTGTAGAATTTTTTTAAACGTCGCCTATGGAGATTTTTAAGGGTAAAGGTTTGTCGCCATTCCACGAGCGGGCGCAACTTTGAAGCGTGACATGTTGGGTATCAATTTACTCCGCGAAACATTGTCTTTCACAAATAAAAAAAAAAAAACTGGGCTACCTTTATTGGTGTCGTATTTTATTAAAAAAAAACTTTATTTTTTCCCCCCCAAAGAAAATGCGCTTGCAAGACTGCTGTGCAAATATGGCGTGACAAAAAGCATTGCAACAACCACCATTTTATTCTCTAGAGCGGTGATGGCGAACCTTGGCACCCCAGATGTTTTGGAACTACATTTACCATGATGCTCGTGCCCTCTGCAGGGTAGTTGAGCATCATGGTAAATGTAGTTCCAAAACATCTGGGGTGCCAAGGTTCGCCATCACTGCCCTAGGGTGTTAGAACAAAATTAAGATCCCATTAGGGGTGCCAGAGAGGTGGAAATGTTCTAAAAATCTATCCTTTTAGTAGATATAAAAATTTGATCTGGTATATGCATTATATTATTTAATATATTGGGTGGTATTAAGAGGTTTATGAATTCCTTGATATGCAAGGACATTTTCTTAAATATAAATTATTATTTTAGATAATTTTATTCTTTATGCATATTTATATTTCCTTTCTCATATTAAATGATACTGAGCCTGTAGACTTGCTGGGTGTAGAAGGAAGATAGTAAGAAAGGAATATTTGATATGAAATGTATTTTATTGATTATATTTATATATGTCATTGATATATCTCACACTATTTTAATTTGATTGTATCTTCTTCTTTTATTGAAAATAAACTTAAAACTTGAATGAAAAAAAAAAAATAAATACAAATTATATACCGTATTTAATCGGCCTATTGCGCGCCCCGGCGAACTTGAAGAAAAATTCCTGGAAAAAAAAAAATACTTACAGTTTGGATGCCCCTCGTCGGTGTCTTGCCCGTCGTCCATCGCGTCCTGGCGGGCGTCCATCGGCGGCCTCGTCCGGTCCGGCGGCCTTCTGCGGCCATCGTGGTGTCCTCCCCGCTGAGTTTGAACCACTGCACCGGCATATACCGAACGCAGTACACTCGGGTATAGTCGGGTAGGCTCGGCTCCTCCCGCGTAAAGGACGCACAGGACGTGACCGCGAGAGGAGCCGAGCCTGCCCGACTATACTGCGCTCGGTATATGCCGGCGCAGTGGTTCAAACAGTGCGGGAAGCGGGTATCGGCGTATATCGCGCACCCACGATTTTGCTCTGATTTTCAGGGCAAAAAAGTGCGCTTTATACGCCCATAAATAGATAGAGATATATATATAGATAGATAGAGATATATATAGATAGATAGATAGATAGATAGATAGGTAGAGAGATAGATAGATAGATAGATAGATAGATAGATAGATAGATAGATAGATAGATAGATAGATATAGATAGATATAGATAGATATAGATAGATATAGATAGATATAGATAGATATAGATAGATAGAGATATAGAGAGATATAGAGATATGTTTCTATATATCTATATCAAATATTTGGGGGATCCAAGTCATTTTATAGCAAAAAAAATGTTTTTAACACCAAATCTCAGAAAGAGGCTCGGTCCTTAAGTGGTTAATAAAGATTTTACACAGGGTCACAATTTTTGGGGGAATTGGGGGATGTACGTAGATGCACTAGATTTTTTTTAAGGCTAAACACATTTTCAGCAAGTACAAGTAGCAATTATTGCTCCTTATAACGGTGGTCAATGGGAAGAACGACCCCCTTACAGACAGCTGAAATAATCATTGAGTCATAGCTTACTTACAATATCAGGGAGGTGCAGAAATTGTTTTTTGCTCAACGAACCCCTAACAAGCTCTGGAAGAACCCAAGTTGAGAAAGATCGCCTTAGACGCTTGTCAATGAATACAAGCGTCAACTGTGCATCTATTAGAACGTGTGTAATGCCTAAACCAGACACTAGAGGGAACCATCTCACCACAAATATAAAAGTTCAGCGAATGAAATGGGGAGGCTGATAAATTGAACACATTTATTGGAATGACAAGATTATTATTATTATATTGTGTGACAGCGCAAAGCTTTTACCGAGCCCCCCGGAATGGATAAGCTAAAAAAGAATTTGTTTTTTTACAAATTACATATTAATTTCACACAGTTATCAGAGTGCCGAAAAACAATTTGCAGAAAATCAAATCTATTTGTAGATCTGTTTGGACAGAAGAACACGCTCAGGAGATTTGTATTGCTAAACAAGCAGCTGGGATGCAGATTTCAGGTCTAGAATTAACAGCTTTGTAACAGGAAAATAAAAACCGAAATTTCAGATTGCTACATACACGGTTTATATACAGGTATCTCATGGCAGCCTGTGCTGTTAGAGGGGGATTTTAGCCTCACTCCCTGTTCTGTATGCTACCTGTGAAATATGGAAATTGAGATTTCTCTTCCGTTAGATGGGAATTAAAGGAGAAGTACAGCCAAAAGCTCCAGTTCTTTCTTCAATCCTGTGACTCGTTTTCAGCAGACAGCGGGGTGAAGCCGGTCGGCTGACATCACAGAGCCAGTCCAGCCTCGGGAAAGATTGCGACCATATGGTCGGGGTCTGCCCACATGCCTGGACTGGCACCCGGGTTAGCCAGCCAGCGAGCCGCTGAGAGTATAAGCTGCCTGCTCACGCCCCCCCCCCAGGGGGGGGGGAGCAGACAGCGGTGACTGACAGTCAACAGCTCTCTGCTCAGGGAGCTATGAGAACCAAGTGATCAGAGGTGTTCGATCTCTTGGTTCTCAGCCTTATGGCTGGCAGATGCAGCATCGGATGGATATAGTCACGATCATTCCCCAGCCTGGACCGGCTCGGTGACATCAGCTGTCGGCTGAAAATGCACTCCTGTGACCCATTTTCAGCAGACAGCGGGCGAAGACCTGCTGTCGGCTGATGTCACAGAGCCGGTCCAGGCTCAGGAAAGATTGAGACCAAATGTCCGGGATCCGTTCAAAACCTGAGCTGGCTGCCTCTGCACAGCCCAGCGCTCCTGTGAGCAGAGAGCCAGTGACTGAGGCTTACCAGCTCTCTGCTCCGGGAGCTATGAGAACCAAGTGATCAGAGGTGTTCGATCTCTTGGTTGTCAGCCTTATGGCTGGCAGGGGACAGATGCAGCATCGGATCGATATAGTCACGATCATTCCCTAGCCTGGACCGGCTCTGTGACATCAGCTGTCGGCTGAAAATGCACTCCTGTGACCCATTTTCAGCAGACAGCGGGCGAAGGCCTGCTGTCGGCTGATGTCACAGAGCCGGTCCAGGCTCAGGAAAGATGGAGACCAAATGTCCGGGATTCGTTCAGAGCCTGAGCTGGCTGCCTCTGCACAGCCCAGCGCTCCTGTGAGCAGAGAGAGCCAGTGACAGACTTACCAGCTCTCTGCTCAGGGAGCACCGAGAAGCGAGCAATAAGCGGTGTTTGATTGCTCAGTTCTCAGCCTTAGAGCCAATGGGGGGAAAATGCAGCATCAAACAGCTGCTGCATCTGCCTAGGTAAGTACGATTCCAAAAAAAGAACACACTTCTCTTTCGAGAAAATCTCCCAAGACCCAGATAGCGATTGATAGAGGTTCTTATTCTGCATGGTACCCAAAAAATATAAATGTACGCATGTACACAGACACACATCCATCCATTCTCAAGTAGGGTTCTGTGAAGCCATAAGGTTCCTCCAGAGGTTGCCAAGGGTTCCGGGAACAACACTCGGCAGAAGCAGCAGAAATGCACCAATGATCTTTTTGATGCGCCATTCTCAACCAGGGTTTTTCGAGCTGCAAACACTTGACCTTCCCACCTGATGGTTCGAGGGCCAACACAAGTGGGCAGAACTCGTGGCATGACATCAATGATCTTTTTGATGCGCCATTCTCAACCAGGGTTTTTCGAGCTGCGAACACTTGACCTTCCCACCTGATGGTTCGAGGGCCAACACAAGTGGGCAGAACTCGTGGCATGACCATCAATGATCTTTTTAGTTGGCGGTAAGCTGGCATTCTGACATCACTGTAATGGAGGCATTCTCCTCACTGTCAATGTAAGGGGCATTTTACCACCGAGCCCTGCTAAACTCATTTTAACAGGAGTTCCTAGAGACATTAAAATTTAAAAGGGTTCCTATAGGGTTAGGAAGGTGAGAAAAGCGGATAGAGGCATTCAAAAAGTGTCACAGTTGTGTATGGGATCAGATCATATAGTATGTTTATTGCACTTCCCATTAAAGTGATTTTAACCACTTGCCTACAGGCCACTTACACCCCGTCCTGCCCAGGACAGTTTTCGGATTTCAGCGCTGTCACATTTTGAATGCCAATTGCACGGTCATGCTACACTGTAACCAAACACATTTTCTTAACACAAATGGAGCTTTCTTTTAGTGGTATTTAATCACTGTTGAGTTTTTCATAAAAAAATAAAAATTTCACTGACAGAAACTAAGTAATTTTTCGCTTTCACTGATGAGGGGGCACTGATAGGCTGAACTGGTGGGCATTGATGAGGTGGCACTTATGGGCACTGATGAGGCGGCACCGATGAGGAGTCACCCATATACTGCACTTATGGGCACTGATGAGGCGGCACCGGTGAGGAGTCACCAATATACTGCACTTATGGGCACTGATATGTGGCACTGGTGAGCACTAATAGGTGGCATGGATAGGCGGTATTGATGAGCATTGATCGACAGCGGTGATGGGCACTGATGGGCAGCACCGACAGCCAGCACTGACTGGCATCGCTAATGGGCACTGATTGCTGCCACTGCTTAGTGTCGCTGCCACTGCTTAGTGTCGCCATTGCTTTGGCGACACTAAATTGAAATACAGTAATTAGGGCATTGATGATCAGTGCCCCAATTACATTCCTAGATGTCCCCCTGTGAGGAGATGCCACTGATCGTCTCTCTTCGGCTCACACTGACAGAGTGTGTGGGGAGGAGAGCCGATTAACGGCAACTCCGTGCTTACATGTGACCGGCTGTGATTGGACACAGCCGATCACATGGTTAAAGAGCCGCGGACGCGGCCCTTTACAGAGATCGGGGTCACGCCGTGTCCTAGCAACGTGGCGCGCCCCCGCAAGAGCGGCTGTTCCGGGACACCATCATATGATGTCGTCCCAGAACGAGAGCTGCACCGGCCCGCCATGATGGTGGGCGGGCGTCAACTAGTTAAAATAAATGTTTTAATAATAATAATAAAAAAAAAAAAAGGACGTTAAATTTACCTGCTCTCTGCAATGGTGTGAGCTGGCCCATTACCTCTTCTGGAGTCTGCTGCCAGCGACGTCAACTCTTCCTCTCCCGAGTAGGCACCCTTGCAGGCACTCTCCCAAGCCAGGCTGTGTGCGTCCACAGATGCTCACAGCGCTGCTCAGCAACACCCCCGACACGCTCCTCGCAGGATTTGAATGACAGTAGCAGAAGCCTATGGCTCCACGCTAGTGCCTGTGTCTCCTGTGAGACCAGGAAGAAAAAAGCGCTTCTGCAGCCAGGACAGTGCTGGATCAATTTCCCAGCGAGGTAAGTGTTTAAGACTGGGGGGGCGACAAGTAGTGAGGCTTTTTATTTTACCCTAATATAGTAATGCGTAAAATGCATTCAGATTTTAGAACCACTAAGCATTTTTCGTCTTGCATGTCAACATTCTTTTTTTTTTTTTTTTAAAGATAAAAGTTGTGCAGACAAGGGGCCCCAGTAGTGTAAAGAAAAAACACTGCGTAGAAAAACAGAGCTTGGTTTCCGCGAGCGCCCATTCCTGTTATGGAAGGGTTCGTTCTGCGGTAAGGTGTCTCAGCTTCTTTGCCATGATGAGAAGATTATTCAGGATTGACATTTTTTGGACAGATCGGGGGAAGCAGAGATCGGCCTACAGGTATGTCATGTAAACGAAGCGCTGGACAATGTTCTTCACACTACTGGGGCCCCTTGATTGCACAAGAAAACCCAACCCAATTTTTTTTCTGTGTCATACAAATTATCATATCATTTTTAAGGGAAAACAAATCAAAGCAACAGATTTTCAGCTGAATGGCTTTCCATGGCAATCATATTGATACAAAAAGGAAAATCACTTACTTGACCAGTTTGTCCACGTGAGACATAGACGCTTCATAATTCTTCCCACCGACTTCCTGACAGTGCAATGATAAAAACTGAGGCTTCTGTGCATGCACAGTCTGAAAGACAAACATAAGATAGATGGAAATGAGCAGATATTGCAGAAAAACCTGTACTAGAGAATAAAACTACAATACCAAGGGGGGGGGGGGGCATCACAATTTTTGCAACATCCATTTTGCATCATCAATTGGACACCACAATGGCCATTTATAACCATTTTAACTGACAATTGCGCGGCCGTGCGACACTGTACTTCAACAAGATTGATGCCCTTTTTTCCCACAAATAGAGCTTTCTTTTGGTGGTATTAGATCATCTCCATGGTTTTTATTTTTTGCTCTAAAAACAAAAAAAGCAACAATTAAAAAAAAAAAAAAAATTACGCAGTACACTTGTGTATAGTCGGGCAGGCTCGGCTACTCTCGCGCTCACGTCCTGTACGTCCAGGATGTGAGCGCGAGAGGAGCCGAGCCTGCCCGACTATACACAAGTGTACTGCGTTCGGTATATGCCGGCGCAGTATTCAAACACGGCGCGGGAAAGTTGGGTATCGGCGTATATGGCGCACCCACGATTTTGCCCTGATTTTCAGGGCAAAAAAGTGCGCGGTATACGCCGATAAATAAGGTAATCCTTTATGTTACTGGCCGCTTCCTGTATATGGATTCATCGGGTGGTGTGCGGGTATTCTGTCACTTCCTCGATGCCGCAATGTCTCCTGGGAGCTTTTGTCATTGTTCCAAGGAGACATTGCGGAGGTCTGCCGCGAGTTATCTCAGGATTTAGAAAGAACTTGCTTACTGAGGTACAGTGGATCGAAAAAAAAAAAAAACATGCGGTTTAGTAATTATGCATATGAGAGTATCATTTTTTAGTTATTTTTTGGTGGGGGAGTGGATCTTGGGTGGGAGTTCCCACTCTTTTTTCCCCAGGACTTGACCCCTGAGTAAAATGCTGCTAAATTGAGCTCGCTTCACGTTAACACACGGGTGGCTCCAGTGTGAAAGGGGCCTAAATCTCAATAGTTGAGTGTGACAGGCAGTATCTGCCCTATAACCCTTGCCTTTACGACCCTTGAAGTATTGCGTATGCCGACAAATCCAAAAAATCCAAAACAGACAAGCGTGATGAAAACCACCCAAACCTATTCCAGTAAAAGAAGCCAACATCAAAGTTTTCGTTCTTGCAGTATTCTTGCTAGACCAGAAGTTTAAATTTAGGAGGGTTTTACCTGTCAGCACTAAAGAAAATAAACCTTTTTTGTACCAGGGCACCTACACACATTCCTGAGCCACAAACGCTTGAGAGAAAAATGCAAGAGCTGGGGCCGGTCTCCAGGAATGTGAAACACACAAATATTACAGTTCTTAGAACTGCAGGCTTTTACCTCCACTGTAATCAGCAGCTAAATAATACGAAGCCTCATTTCCTCATCCTCCATCGGTGGCTCATGAACCAGAGGGATGCCGCGTACACACGATCATTTTTCGGCATGAAAGAAAACGTTGTTTTTCAGCATGTCTAAAAAAACGACGTTTTCCCAACTTCATCATTAAAACAATGTTGCCTACACACCATCGTGTTTTAAAAATTATCTAGCAAAGCGCGGTGACGTACAACACGTACGATTGCACTTTAAACGGGAAGTTCCATTTGCCTTTGGGCTGCTTTAACCACTTAAGACCCAGACCAAAATGCAGCTAAAGGACCTTGCCCCTTTTTGCGATTCGGCACTGCGTCAATTTAACCGACAACTGCGCAGTCGTGCGACGTGGCTCCCAAACTAAATCGGCGTTCTTTTTTTCCCCACAAATAGAGCTTTCTTTTGGTGGTATTTGATCACCTCTGCAGTTTTTATTTTTTGCGCTATAAACAAAAATAGAGCGACAATTTTGAAAAAAAAATGCAATATTTTTTACTTTTTGCTAAAAATATCCCCCAAAAATATATATAAAAAAAAAAAAAAATTTCACTCAGTTTAGGCCGATACGTATTCTTCTACCTATTTTTGGTAAAAAAAAAATCACAATAAGCGTTAATCGGTTGGTTTGCTCAAAATTTATAGCGTTTACAAAATAGGGGATAGTTTTATTGCATTTTTATAATTTTTTTTTTTTACTACTAATGGTGGCGATCAGCGATTTTTTTCGTGACTGCGACATTATGGCGGACACTTCGGACAATTTTGACACATTTTTGGGACCATTGTAATTTTCACAGCAAAAAATTTATTTAAATTGCATTGTTTATTGTGAAAATGACAGTTGCAGTTTGGGAGTTAACCACAGGGGGCGCTGAAGGAGTTATGTTTCACCTAGTGTTTGTTTACAACTGTAGGGGGGTGTGGCTGTAGGAGTGACGTCATTGATCGTGTCTCCCTATAAAAGGGATGACACGATCGATGCAGCCGCCACAGTGAAGCACGGGGAAGCCGCGTTTACATACGGTCTGACGAAGAGGTCCTGTGCAATTTCCAAACGTTGCTTCTTTCTGTGATCGTTTCTATGCATTAACATTTTTTGGACATTTTAAAACGATCCTTGGTGTGCTGGCGAATATATCTACGTGTTTACATACGGCTCTCCCCATTCTTCAACTCCGGGGACCGATCGCGGGTCTGAGTACTAGTACAGGACGTACCTGTATGTACATGTGCCCAGCCGTGCCATTCTGCTGACGTATATATGCAGGAGGCGGTCCTTAAGTGGTTAACTGATTCCGTGTTAGTAAAAGACGATTCGCGCTTTTTTGTCTGTTACAGCGTGATGAATGTGCTTACTCCATTATGAATGGTAGTTTTACCAGAACGAGCGCTCCCGTCTCATAGCTTGCTTCTGAGCATGCGCAGGTTTTTTTCTTGTCGTTTTAGCCCACACACGATCATTTTTTACAACCCGAAAAACGATTTTTTTTAAAACGACGTTAAAAAATGCAGCATGTTCGAAAAAATTTGTTTTCGTTTTTCAGAACCTGAAAAACGATGTGCAGCCCACACACGATCATTTTAAATTAACCGCTTAACGACCGCCGCATGTATATGTAACGTCCACAGAATGGCACGTACAGGCAGATGGGCGTACATGTACGTCCGTCTTTCCACGGGTCGGGGGTCCGATCGGGCCCCCCCCCCCGGTACATGCGGCGGTCGGAAATCGTCTGGGAGCAATCCGGGATGAGGGCGCGGCTATTCGTTTATAGCCGCCCCCTCGCGATCGCTCCCCGGAGCTGAAGAACGGGGAGAGCCGTATGTAAACACGACTTCCCCGTGCTTCACTGTGGCGGCTGCATCGATCGAGTGATCCCTTTTATAGGGAGACACGATCGATGACGTCAGACCTACAGCCACACCCCCCTACAGTTGTAAACACACACTAGGTGAAACATAACTCCTTCAGCGCCCCCTGTGGTTAACTCCCAAACTGCAACTGCAACTGTCATTTTCACAATAAACAATGCAATTTAAATGCATTTTTTGCTGTGAAAATGACAATGGTCCCAAAAATGTGTCAAAATTGTCCGAAGTGTCCGCCATAATGTCGCAGTCACGAAAAAAATCGCTGATCGCCATTAGTAGTAGTAAGAAAAAAAAAAAGAATAATAAAAATGCAATAAAACTATCCCCTATTTTGTAAACGCTATACATTTTGCGCAAACCAATCGATAAGCACTTATTGCGATTTTTTTTTTTACCAAAAATAGGTAGAAGAATACGTTTTGGCCTAAACTGAGGAAAAAATTATTTTATATATATTTTTTGGGGATATTTATTATAGCAAAAAGTAAAAAATATTGATTTTTTTTCAAAATTGTCGCTCTGTTTTTGTTTATAGCGCAAAAAATAAAAACCGCAGAGGTGATCAAATACCACCAAAAGAAAGCTCTATTTGTGGGAAAAAAAAGGACGCCAATTTTGTTTGGGAGCCACGTCGCACGACCGCGCAATTGTCTGTTAAAGCGACGCAGTGCCGAATCGCAAAACCTGGCCTGGGCATTTAGCTGCCTAAAGGTCCGGGGCTTAAGTGGTTACGTTTTTTTAAAAACAATATTTTTTTCATGCTGAAAAACGATGGTGTGTACGCGGCATAAGACTCGGGCTACACTGACAGATTAAACATTTAAATCTCTCCCTGGAAGCACATCTACTCTGGCAGAACCCGGACATAAAATATTCATGTCGCCTGTTCAGTTTTCTGAAAAACATCTTAAAAATTAATGGGTTAAATGTGTGCAATCATCTTAGACATGAAAAGTGCTCTACAAATGACTTTTATACACGTTGAAGTAAACTTTTGTTGAACACCACAGGCATGTTCCTATTCAAAGCTATGTTACATGGTTGACGAAATGACAGCATGGCCTTCACAATGAAATCTACTGTGTAGGAGGCGCATACCAAGCCAGAGGGGCTTTTTGCACAACTCATTAATGTTTTGATTATTTGGTAATGTATTGACACCAACATTTCAATGGGAACCTAGAAATTGACAGACTCTGTAAAAGCTAGCTCGGAGCCTCCTTTAACCACTTCAATACCGGGCATTATACACCGTTATGCCTTCATTAAATAAGGCTCATAGTCTTCATTGACTTTAGTTTGTTTGAATTAAATCAATGCTGCCATCTAGTGGACATTCTGTTTAGCTGCACCTGTTCTATCTTAATACAGTCAGCTAGAATAGTTGATTAGTTTGACCCATGCAAGCCTCCGTATTTCAATCCCATGAGGCTTTGCTCCTTCTCCAGGCCTTTCTTTCCATTTTCTCCTTGGAAGCAAGCACATGTCTGCTGAGTTCTCTCCCACGTCAGCCATACCGATCCATCTCCGGTACGTTTATCTTTGTGTCTCTAGCTAGGTAGTTAGGGATGCTCCAATTGTGTGATTATTTACTAATTGTACTTGTTTGTATCCGTTTCAGTTTTACTCTACCTTGTACTAATAAAAGTTCAAAAGGATTCTGCGCCTACTGCAATGCATTGGTATGAGAAGAGTCATCAGTGTGCCCGAATACACCTCAGTCACGTGTAGTGAGCGGCATAACATACACCACCTTCCTGCCCAGGCCAATTTTTAGTTTCCAGCGCTGTCGCACTTTGAATGACAATCGCGCGGCCATGCAACACTGCACCCAAATGAAATCTTTAGGTTTTTCCCCCCACAAATAGAGCTTTCGTTTGGTGGTATTTGATCTTCTCTGCGGTTTTTATTTGTTGCGCTATAAACAAAAGAAGAGCAACAATTTTGAAAAAAACACCATATTTTTTTACTTTTTGATTTAATAAATATTAACTTAAAAAAAAAAAAGATGATTTTTTTCCCCACAAATAGAGCTTTCTTTTGGTGGCATTTGATCACCTCTGTGGTTTTTAGTTTTTACGCTATAAACAAAAGAATAGTGACAGGTTTAAAAAATAAAAACACAATGGGCTAGATTCAGATAGCCCGGCGTAATTTTCTGCGGGCGTAACGTATCTCAGATACGTTACGCCGCCGTAACTTAGGGCGCAAGTTCCGTATTCATAAAGAACTTGCGCCCTAAGTTACGGCGGCGTAACGCATGTGCTCCGGCGTAAGCCCAAGTAATTCAAATGTGGATGATGTGGGCGTGTTTTATGTAAATGAATTGTGACCCCCCACGTATTTTAAGTTTTTTTACGAAAGGCGCATGCGCCGTTCGTGAAAGAATCCCAGTGCACATGCTCGAAATTACGCCGCAAATCGTCAATGCTTTAGATGTGAATATAACTTACGTACAAGCCCTATCCGCGAAAGACTTACGCAAAAGACGTAAAATTTTCAAAATTTTACGCGGGGACAACGTCCATACTTTTTTTTTTATAAATTCTTTATTTATTTCAAGAATTACGTTA
Source organism: Rana temporaria (assembly GCF_905171775.1). NCBI lineage: Eukaryota > Metazoa > Chordata > Amphibia > Anura > Ranidae > Rana > Rana temporaria. Next base: position 18,340,821 of record NC_053496.1, read on the forward strand.
CAGGATATTACATTTCATCTCTTCTACTTAATTAGACTATTATTAAAGAGTTGAGAGAACGATGGATATAAACCTCATCATCCCCCCCTCCTCCCACCTTTATACTTAACATTGCGTATGCCTCATAGACCCAGGGGTAACTTTACGCCGGGAAAAGGCTAACGTAAACAACGTAAAAAAAATGCGCCGGGTGGACGTACATTTGTGAATCGGCGTATCTACCTAATTTGCATATTCTACGCTGAAATCTACGGAAGCGCCACCTAGCGGCCAGCGTAAATCTGCAGCCTAAGATACGACGGCGTAAGAGACTTACGCCGGTCGGATCTTAGGGAAATCTATGCGTAACTGATTCTAAGAATCAGGCGCATAGATACGACGGCGCCCATTCGGACTTACGACGGCGTATCTGGAGATACGCCGTCGTAAGTCTTTGTGAATCTGGCCCCATATTTTTTTACTTTTTGATTTAATAAATATCAACTTAAAAAAATAGAGCTTTCTTTTGGTGGTATTTGATCACTTCTGTGTTTTTTCTAGTTCTTACGCTATAAACAAAAGAATAGTGACAGGTTTAAAAAAATAAAAAAAATAAAAACACAATATTTTTTACTATAATAAATATCCCATTTTCTTTTTTTTATACATTTTCCTCAGTTTGGGCCGCTACATATTATTCTACATATTATTGGTAAAAATACATGATCCCATGTAAATTTTGTACGGTTCCCCATTTACAAAGAAATGAAGGGTCTATCATTGTTATCATAGGTCCATTTTAAATTATAGAAACTGAATATCAAGCAAAAATCCAGAAAAAAAAAAAACAAACACACACATGCAGCCCTATGTAAGCAATCTTCTTGATGTAATAAAACCTTGTTTCTATGTATAGTGTGTAATTATGCACATAGGGACAGCCTTTCTAAGCCACGTATCTCACTGCATATTGACTAAAACAATAGCTTGCAGTAATGACCGATTGCTAGAAACCATGTAACGCCTGCCTAGGCAATATGTTTTTTTTTTTTTGCACTTAACCACTTAAGCCCTGGACCATTTTGCTGGCCAAAACCACTTTCTGCGATTCGGCACTGCGTTGCTTTAACTGACAATTGCGCGGTCGTGCGACATGGCTCCCAATCAAATTTTACGTCCTTTTTCCCCCACAAATAGAGCTTTCTTTTGGTGGTATTTGATCACCTCTGCGGTTTTTATTTTGTGCTATATACAAAAATAGAGCGACAATTTTGAAAAAAAAAAAAATCATCAATATTTTTTACTTTTTGCTAGACCGATGTGTGTGCCTCTGTACTGGGAACACACATCAGTCTCCTCTCCTCTGACAGGACATGGATCTGTCCACGGTCCTGCTGTGATCGCGGGTGACCCGTCGGACATTGCGGCTGTACGCCTCCGGCGGCGTACGTGCGCCCCCTGTGCGGCTGGGAAACCCAGGTGGTCATATGACGTCCTCCCGGAGAGAGAGGGGATTCCTGCCAATAAGGAAGTGGATAAAAATACAACTAAAATGGTTCCTGTATGACAGTCCAAAGTCGTCCCAAACCCAGTTAGGCTTCAGGTACACAGGACATTGTTTAACCTCTCCTGAACGGTTTAACTTGACAGCTAGAAACTGACATCTAAAAACGTCCGTTTAGCTATATATATATATATATATATATATATATATATATATATATATATATGTGTGTGTGTACCGTATTTATCGGCGTATACCGCGCACTATTTTGCCCTGAAAAATCATGGATGCGCGGTATACGCCAATACCCGCTTTCCCGCCACGAGTTTGAATACTGCGCCGGCATATACCGAGCGCAGTACACTTGTGTATCTTCGGGCAGTCTCGGCGCCTCTCGCGCTGACGTCCTGAGCAATCTATATTCTGGAGGTGGGTTCTCATAGTGGCGAGAGCAATCTGTATTCTGGAGGTTGGATCTCATCTTGTCAAGACCAATCTGTATTCTGGAGGTTGGATCTCATCTTGTCAAGACCAATCTATATTCTGGAGGTGGGATCTCATCGTGGCAAGACCAATCTATATTCTGGAGGTGGGATCTCATCGTGGCAGGACCAATCTGTATTCTGGAGGTGGGATCTCATTGTGGCAAGACCAATCTATATTCTGGAGGTGGGTTCTCATAGTGGCAGGACCAATCTATATTCTGGAGGTGGGATCTCATCGTGTCAAGACCAATCTATATTCTGGAGGTGGGTTCACATCGTGGCAGGACCAATCTATATTCTGGAGGTGGGATCTCATCGTGTCAAGACCAATCTATATTCTGGAGGTGGGTTCTCATCGTGGCAAGACCAATCTATATTCTGGAGGTGGGTTCTCATAGTGGCAGGACCAATCTATATTCTGAAGGTGGATTCTCATAGTGGCAGGACCAATCTATATTCTGGAGGTGGGATCTCATCGTGTCAAGACCAATCTATATTCTGGAGGTGGGATCTCATCGTGTCAAGACCAATCTATATTCTGGAGGTGGGTTCTCATGGTGGCAGGACCAATCTATATTCTGGAGGTGGGATCTCATCGTGTCAAGACCAATCTATATTCTGGAGGTGGGTTCTCATCGTGGCAGGACCAATCTATATTCTGGAGGTGGGATCTCATCGTGTCAAGACCAATCTATATTCTGGAGGTGGGTTCTCATCGTGTCAAGACCAATCTATATTCTGGAGGTGGGTTCTCATAGTGGCCAGACCAATCGGCTAGGGTGGGATCTTGCTGGTGAAAGACTATTGTGTGCACTGGAGTTGGGATGTCATTCTCTGGTCTGCAAAATTCAAGCCTCGAGGGACACAGTAAAGTGTTAATGGCACTTACACATTATACTGTATAGGACAGTCTCACTCAACAGGCAGACAGGGAGGGTGTCAAGCAGGGAGAAAAATGATATGTAATTTCAGCTGCCTGTATCTCTGGATGTACTGATCATTTGTGACATGCGGTTTTCAATGAAGGTAACCTCTGATTATGCATTTTTTCCATCATATGCTCAGTTGGAATTTCCCAAGTTTGCAACAGGTTTACTTGAAACAGACTGCTGTGAATCAAAACATCACAGTGCAACAATAACAGGGCAGGACAGAAATACATCCCACATTTATTCCAAAACTGTATTCAGGGAGTCTTATATTTAGAAATCTAATTGCATAGTAATGACATATTTTGGAAAAGATGCTGTTTGGCAAAGTGTACATGTCTGAAAAGTGCCGTGCAATTAAATGCTTTCATCCGCTCTCCTCTCCCCTATATTATCCGAATTATAATTAAACTGACTTTTTCCTATAAAGAAAAAGCTTCCTTGGCTTAGATAAAATGTAGGCTTTCCCAGATTCTTTCTGCAGCTTATTAGAGATGTACTGTCTGTCAGATATGAAGCAGGATCCAGTGACCTACAAGCAGAGTTATAGGCCACCCGACAGCATGGGGTGCGGGTACGGCTCCCAGGGCTTCACCGATCCAGATGTACTGCTTCTGCATAGGAATATAAGGCAGTGAGGGTCAAGTGAATAATACAGTGAAACCCCGGATTACGAGCATAATCCGTTCCAGGAGAATGCGCGTAATCCAAAAGTACTCGCATATCAAAGAGAATTTTCCCATTGAAGTCAATGGAAACTAAAATAATTAGTTCCTTACACTTTAGAGTTTCAGAGCTGCTGTAAAAAGCTGTACCATCGTCTAAAGCAGGGGTCTCAAACTGGCGGCCCTCAAGCTGTTGCGAAACTACAAGTCCCACGAAGCATTTCAAGGATGACAGTTACAAGCATGACTCCCAAAAGGCAAAGGCATGATGGGACTTGTAGTTCCGCAACAGCTAGAGGGCCACCAGTTTGAGACCTCTGCTGTAAAGCAATAAAAGGGTGACCATTCCCCATCAAGTCAAGAAAGAAATCCAACTATTGGTATTAACCACTTAAGATCCGTATCTTAATGCAGGTAAAGGACCTGGCCAGTTTTTGCGATTCGGCACTGCGTCGCTTTAACTGACAATTGCGCGATGTGGCTCCCAAACAAAATTGGCGTCCCTTTTTTCCCACAAATAGAGCTTTCTTTTGGTGGTATTTGATCACCTCTGCGGTTTTTATTTGTTGCGCTATAAACCAAAATAGAGCGACAATTTTGAAAATGTTTAACTTTTTGCTATAATAAAAATCCCCCAAAAAGATATAAAAAAAATTTTTTTCCCTCAGTTTAGGCCGATACGTATTCTTCTACCTATTTTTGGTATTAATAGCGTTTACAAAATAGGAGATAGTTTTATTTAATTTGTTTTACTATTAATGGCGGCGACCAGCGATTTTTTTCGTGACTGCGACATTATGGCGAACACATCGGACAATTTTGACACATTTTTGGGACCATTGTCATTTTCACAGCAAAAAATGCTATAAAAATTAATTTACTGTGAAAAGGACAATTGCAGTTTGGGAGTTAACCACTTGGGGGCGCTGTAGGGGTTATGTGTGACCTCATATGTTTTTCTAACTGTAGGGGGGCGGGGCTGGTCGTGTGATGTCATTGATCGTGTTTCCCTATATCAGGGAACACACGATCAATGAAGCTGCCACTGTGAAGAACGGGGAAGCTGTGTTTACACACAGCTCTCCCCGTTCTTCAGCTCCGGGGATACCAATCCGTATCCTGGGAGGTGAGATCTCAGCGGCAAGACCAATTCTTATCCTGGAGGTGGGATCTCAGTGGCAAGACCAATTCGTATCCTGGAGGCGAGATCTCAGCGGCAAGACCAATTCGTATCCTGGAGGCGAGATCTCAGCGGCAAGACCAATTCGTATCCTGGAGGCGAGATCTCAGCGGCAAGACCAATTCGTATCCTGGAGGCGAGATCTCAGCGGCAAGACCAATCCGTATCCTGGAGGTGAGATCTCAGCGGCAAGACCAATCCGTATCCTGGAGGCGAGATCTCAGCGGCAAGACCAATCCGTATCCTGGAGGTGAGATCTCAGCGGCAAGACCAATCCGTATCCTGGAGGCGAGATCTCAGCGGCAAGACCAATCCGTATCCTGGAGGTGAGATCTCAGCGGCAAGACCAATCCGTATCCTGGAGGTGAGATCTCAGCGGCAAGACCAATCCGTATCCTGGAGGTGAAATCTCATAGTGCCAAGACAATTGTGTATTAAGTAGCTTGCCTGGAGCTTTGCCTTTTAGTTTATGAAGGCCTAGTAGCTAGATTTGGGAAAAGTGCCGAATAAACTCACTTCTGTGGTCAAAGATCACCTCCAATAAAAGCCCCAATAGCTTATTCTCGAATCTTAATAAGGTTTCACTACTTAAGCACCAATTGGCAGCATACAGGTTGGTGCTTAAAGCGGGAGTTCACCCATTAAACTGTTTTTTCAAACAATCCCCTTAGCTTCATGCTCGTTTTGTCTAGGGGAATCGGCTAGTTGTTTTAAAATATGAGCTGTACTTACCATTTACCATCTTCTCCGTCGCTTCCGGGTATGGGTCTTCGGGAGCGGGCGTTCCTTCTTGATTGACAGTCTTCCGAGAGGCTTCCGACGGTCGCATCCATCGCGTCACTAGTAGCCGAAAGAAGCCGAACGTCGGTGCGGCTCTATACTGCGCCTGCGCACCGACGTTTGGCTTCCTTCGGAAAATCGTGACGCGATGGATGCGACCGTCGGAAGCCTCTCGGAAGACTGTCAATCAAAATAGGAACGCCCAGTCCCGCAGCCCATACCCGGAAGCTGCGGAGAAGATGCATCTCGTAAACGGTAAGTAATGCTCATATTTTAAAACAACTAGCCGATTCCCCTAGACAAAACGAGCATCCATCTAAGGCTAAAAAGTTTTATGTACGGGTGAACCCCCGCTTTAAGTAGTGGGGATTTACTGGGGATTTACTGACACCTAGCATGCTGCAGAGTGGCAACGAAGACGAAATATGGTGGATCTGGGAGTAAGCCGTCAGGATCTGAAGCTACAGCCCTGCAAGATTGTAGATACACTAGTACATGTAACCCACACCTTTATACTTGTAAAACACGACAGTTCCTTTTTTGGTTGTAGGTAATGTTCATCCCTTAAAAAGTATACTTCCTTAAAATATACTATATAGTTCAACCTCCAAGAAAATCTAGAAGTTATAATGTCACGGTACAAAATTTCCAATAGCACTTTGCAAAAAAGAGAAAATAGTGTTTAAACAGTATTTGACAGAATGTGTGGGCGATGTGCTAATGAGGGCCTAGACGACATCACTGACCAAAAATGCATTTGGTGCTGCGATTGATATAAAACCTTTGGATTGTCAAAAACATTTGGATACCAGTTCACAAAAGAACATCACGCTGTCCAAGAAGACCCATAAACTATGATACAAGTCATATTCATAGGTCAGGGTGTCCCTTCCATCCGTTTATGAGCCAGTACAACTCCCCTATATAAACAGAAACTGGGAACAAGCACATCATATTAAATTGTACGACTTTTGCATTTTATTTATATATTCTACGCCGATAATGGTTACTAAAAAACACCATTTTTGGGGCGTGGTTTACTTCCATTGATGCCAGGACATTTTCCACTCCCAATGGCTACAGTCCAGCCCCCCTAAAGTCTGAAGGACTTTAGGGGGGCCCTTTGCTTAGAAAGTTTGGAGACCCCTGGTCTAGTAGAATGTGTCTTGACAGAGAATGGTGTGGCCAATCTTTAAGACCATTAGCTTAAATGATTATTTGACAGTCACGAAAAATGGTGGAAGAAGAAGCGGATTTACTTTTATGGGGACCATCAAAGGCGGAGTCTGTCTTCCTAATGGAGGCAATGGCTACGAGGTAGACATGAACAGCTTAATCTACATCCAGACATTGAAGGGAAATCTCCTTAAGTAATGAGGATGAACAAAGGGAGGGAAGCACATGAGAAACATCCTGTATGAAGATCTTAAGGAATGGGTGGCTAGCAATCTCTGGATCAAGTGCTCAGTACTCTAAGACAAGTTATTCATCCAAGCCAAAGTACAAACACGCAAGCTCCAAACCAATGCTAAACATCAGACAATAGCAGAAGTTGCCCAAAGGGTGGCAGTAAAGAGCTGAAAAACCATGCGACTTGGTGAATGTTGGTTAAAAAAGTTCTGCCGTGTGTATGCATACCAAGTTCACGGCCAACGCCCCTTCAGACAAAAATCCATGGAAAAGTCCGATGGAAGTTCGATCGTGTGTACGAGACTTTAGATTTGGGGAAGGGTTCTCCGCTTTTAGAGCAGTAAAACAGATGGATCTCCCTTTCCAAAGACGTGGTACTCACCAAGAGTGTTGACAACTTGTAAATGTCTAGTGCAGGGCTCGACAAACCCCAGGTCGCAATTGCAACTAGAATTAGCGACCTGGCGCCTGGGCGGCACAGCTGGGGTATCCTGTCTCCGTGCGCACCCCACCTCGCGATCGTATCAGGCCGCGCCGGACGGTAATTGCGGCTTTCTACAGTCATATGGTTCCTTCTGGAATCTGGCGCCCTCTTGTGGTGGCCGTTGGTATGACAAGACAACCAGCAATGCTAATGGAGTTTCCCTGCCTGTTTCCATCTCATTCCCTTTACTTAGAAGTTAGAACCCCCAAACATTATAAATATATTTTTTATTCTAACACCCTAGAGAATAAAATGGCGGTCATTGCAATACTTTCTGTCACACCGTATTTATGCAGTGGTCTTACAAGTGCACTTTTTGGTAAAAAATACACTTTATTTAATAAAAAAATTAGACAACATTAATGTTAGTCGAATTTATTTTATATTGTGAAAGATAATGTTACGCCAAGTAAATTGATACCCAACATGTCACGCTTCAAAATTGCTTCCGTTCGTGGGATGGCGACAAACTTTTACCCTTTAAAATCTCCATAGGCGACATTTAAAAAATTCTACAGTTTGCATGTTTTGAGTTACAGAGGAGGACTAGGGCTAGAAATATCGCTCTACAAATCGCGGTAATACCTCACATGTGTGGTTTGAACACCGCTTTCATATGCGGGCGCTACTCACGTATGCAAGCTCGGCGGGACAGGGCGCGTTCCTGGCTTCTAATTTTTTTAGCTGGCTCCTAGATTCCAAGCAAATTTGTCAAGCCCTGGTCTAGTGGAGAAAGCAGACTATAGAGTGCTGTGGAAATGTTATAGGGGGAACCCCCCCCCCCCCCCACACACACACACACACACAGGTTGCATTGGATGGAAATTGACATACAAAATATTCTAAATGAAATCTTTGCTTGAAAAGAAAATGCACATAAAAACCTAAAATTATAGATGGGGGCTGTTGAAAAAAAGCCTCTTGAGATGTCCAAATAAGAGGTAACCGCACAAATGTGTGCGACTGTAAAGCTGGGGGGGGTAACCTTTATTTTATTCTCAATAATTAGAATTGTAGCAGACCCTGTGCCCTTTTATAGAACAAAACACACTTCTCTCTTTCATTCATAGCCCTTGTTCAGTTCTGCAATTGCTGCCTCGTTCTTTAGCAGGCTTGCTGGAAAAATAAGTCTAATTTGACTAAATGATTGGTCAGGGCATATGAGGACTGTCATATGAAATTTGAAGGAGCCTGTAAAGAGCCCTGCGGGTTTTTATTTTGAAGCTCAAACCAAAAGAATATTAACTCTTCGTTAAATAGTGATAACTCAATGTCACGCTGCAGTGCTCGATCTCTCCCATTTAATCTGAAGTCTTCAGTTGATATTACATGGGGTGACAGAAAGACAATTGCATTCTAAATTTGGCCAGCTGAAGAAGCTACATAGAAGATCCGCTACCCCCCTGGTGACTCACGGATACTTTATGGAGAAGATATCTTGTAATTAACTCTCCATGTACAAGCCTCTGAAAGATGCCGCCATTCTCCAATTCTTGGACTGCACATTCATTTTCACTCGGTATACTTGTAGTAAAAACTAGGTTCAGCACTACTGAAGAAGTGTCTGTATGTGGAACAAAAGAGCCACAGAATGGCAACTTCCAAATGGGGATTTAATACTCATTCCATCCACAGATTCCTCTCAAGGGTTCTGGTGGCAAACGTTTCAAGCAGATTTCATACTCTACCCTTTCACAACATGCTGAAGGCCCCAAGATCTTATTAACCCCCACCAAGATCTGCTCATCATGCTGATAGTATAACTAATGTACTATAGTGGAACCTCGGATTTGAGAGTAAGTGTTGTCTTGCAAAACGAGCAGGATTCAGGCCAAAGCAGTGTGCAGTACTACGTTTTTTTTTTTTAAACATCATACTTGCCTCCAATGTGCAGTTTGTTTTGCACAGAGTTGCCCCCCGATCGTCCTCTTCTGGTATCCCACAGCGGCTCTCGTGGCTCCTCCCCGCAATTGATAACCACCTCTGGGAAGCTCTTTCCCGAGGGGGTTACCTTGTGGGCGCGCTCTCCTGAGTCATACACTCGGTGTCCATAGACGCCGACTGTATGACGCAGCCCGGCCCCCAGCGGTCGCGTCATTGAATTTAATTGACAGCAGCGGGGGCCAATGGATGCGCTGCTATCAATCTAATGAAGAGCCGAGAAGCAGTGAAGAGAGCGATGCGGGATCGCGCCCACGGAAATTCAGGGCTCAGGGGGGCCGGACACTGCAAGGAGTTTTTTTACCTTAATGCATAGGATGCATTAAGGTGAAAAAACACGAAGGTTATCAAGTTGTCGCATAAAAAGAGGTGAAATCTCCCAATGGGGACAGAAGTTCTGGTAACCAGGGAGTTTCCTCTTTTTGGATCGCTCAATTCCGGTTATGGCTTTGGGACAGGAAGTGAAAGGCAGCCTCCCCAATAGGATACAGACAGGGAAAAAAATACTTAGGGGTTACAATCTACCTTACTCTATTCAAAACAATAAAAACATTGGAGTTGGTTCTTCTTCATGTAAACGTTTATGTTTTACGGTGACTTTAAGCACAAAGCAAGATCGCTTCTTGGCGCCCAGAAGTGAGGAGGAGGCCATTAATCCAAACGGCCCAGTACACAGAATCATTCAAAATAGACATCGGCATGTGACCTTGTTTGACACGGCAGCACCATGCCTTTTCATTGTCCTCTTGCAAGAGATCCATCTGAGGAAATTCCCAAGGCACAAACCAAAAGTTTTAGATGTACCTTGGTTTTGTATTTATGAGGTCTTAAAATGAAGGCAAGCCCTAGCAATAAACTTCTGCCCCATTTGTTGGTTTGTTATTGAGTATAACTCAGGAAAATATAACCATGTTAATGTAGTGCCTGGTTACTTCTAAGTACCAGTGCTAGTTAAATTTAGAGAGGGATCAGAGTGTTAACTGACTCTGATCCAATTATGTTCAAAACTGGGTCTCTGTCTCAGCTTGGCTGTGCTGTGGGCTGTCTATCGTTCCTGGGGTGTAGGTCCTACCCCGGGGCGATGGGTGGCAGCAGTGGAGTCAAGGTTTGGGTGCTCTTCCCCAGCAGCCTATCAGGAGAGTTCAGCCTTGCTGTGCATGCTGGGGGAGGGTATTTATGGGACAGACACCATTAGTCTGGGTTCTTCTTTGAAGTGCGGTACCCACCTTCAGGGTGACTGCATCACGGCGCCCTGGCGTAATGGCCTTCCAGGCCAGGGTGCGCGTGCCACGCAGTGTTCCTGGTTTCCGGGACCATGTTGGTCCGGGATAACTGAGCTGTGGCGGGGAGCCCAGTGGTCGACTGAGTTCCCAATCCTGAAGATCCCAAGGGAGATAGCTGTTCGGTGGGGAGTCCAACTGAGGAGAGGCTGGCGATCCAATAGGGTCTCGACAAACCACCGGGGATCGAGGTATCCGGACACCGAGAGGCTGGTCACCTATCAGTCGGTACCTAAAACTATCTGAAGGAGATCCAGGCGCAATTCTATCAAGGAGGATCATCTCCATAACTATAAGCACAGAGAGGGCCTGTGGCAGAGGCCTTTCCCCGAGTCCATTTCAGGAGGGTCTGTGGCAGAGACTTTTCCTTCAAGTTCGAGTGATACTCTGGCTGCCAGGTCAGTGAGAGTGGGCCTGTCCAGGTACGCTATACCCACCCTGGCTAAGGTGGCGAAGAATACAAAAGTATAGTTGGGAGCAGGACTGTTTTCCTGTTACGCCCGAGTCTGCTATTACTCCTACTTCGCCTCTACTCTTCATCGCAAGTTTTAATGTTTTTACCCAGTTGGGTAATAAAGAGCACAGAAAGACACCTGTCATGGACATTCCGTTACTGCTATATGCACTATACACCCCTAGGACAGCGGAAGAGCCACGAGGAAACGTGCCACCCAAAACAAAGCAGCAGCTCCTTCGGGGGTAGTGCTACATAAAGTTCTCTGCAATACATACACGTTTCCCCGGGTTCTGGCACAAAAACGCTTTAGGCACAGAAAAAAAATGTTTAAAATTCCTGCCAGAAATTCAGTGAGCTCCTATCTTCCTATTTAGGTTGACAAATCGCCCCCCCCCCACCCGAGCCCCCGTTTTACTTACCTGAGCACAGAATTTCCGAGGGCGCGATCCTGCGTTGTTCTCTCCATGGCTGATCGGCTCCTCATTGGATAGATTGACACTGGCAGGGGAGGGGAAATGGCTGCGCTGTTATCATTTATACAGTAATCGTGGATATTTTTAGCTCCGATCGCTGTATAAATGTCAATAAATCACAAAAAAGTGTCAAAAGTTCCCGCTCTGTTCACCGCAATGTCGCAGCCACGCTACAAATCGCTGGTCGCCATAACTAGTAAAAAATAAAAATAAAAATGTCATAAATAAATCCCCTATTTTGCTATAACTTTTGCACAAACCAATCAATATACGCTTATTGCGATTTTTTTACAAAAAATATGTAGAAGAATGTATTAGGGCTGCAACTAACGATTATTTTCATAATCGATTAGTTGGCCGATTATTGTTTCGATTAATCGGTTAAGAACCTTAACAAAAAAAAAATAATAATTTTGCTGCGATTTGCATTTTTTTTTTTTGGGCCAATTTGTTGTTGGGTAGATAAAAAAAAAAAAAAAACACAAATTGCCGCAAAAACATATTACATGCTTTTCTGCAGCTTCTCCATTGAAGTATATTGAACCAAAAAAAACAAAATAGCACAGGTGTGCATTAAAAAAGTTCTTGCCCTTTCCAAATACACAGCAGCTGAAAAAATCATGGATGTGAACGTGTCCCAAAAAAAACGATGTAAATGAACTGTAGTGTGTTTCTTCAAAAAGCACCAAAAAACAGAGGTGTGACCCCGGCCTGAGATGTTTAGTAACATAATGGGGGTAAAAAATAAAAAAAATGAGTAAAAAAAAAAGAGCAAATAATCGCTACTGTAAGGTGTTAATTTTTTACTGTGGTACAGTAAAAGTAATATTTACAGTAGCGATTTGCTCTTTTTGTACTAGAAAGGGATATATATTTTTTTTAGTAAAATAAAAAAAACAGTGCGCTTATCTGATGCAATTATAAACAGCTGCAAACTCAAAATGTTTATACAAACAAAAATAGCATAGAAAAAAGATGGAGTTGCGCTAAATCCATCTTTTTTCTATATATATATTTTTATTTTAACCCCATTATGTTACTGGCCGATTAATCGATTATGAAATTAATCGATTAGTTGTCGATTGATCGATTAGTTGTTTCGGCCCTAGAATGTATATCAGCCTAAACTGATGAAGAAACATGTTTTTTTTTGGGGGGGGGGGGGGGGATATTTAGTAAAGTAAAAAATATTGTTTTGTTCAAAATTGTTGCTCTTTTTTGGTTTATAGCGCAAAAAATAAAAACCGCAGAGGTGATCAAATGCCACCAAAAGAAAGCTCTATTTGTGGGGGAAAAAAAAGGATATCAATCTTGTTTGGGTACAATGTTGCATGACCGCGCAATTGCCAGTAAAAGCAACACCGTACCATATCGCAAAAAAATACCTGGTCATTAAAGCGGAGGTTGACCCTAGAAAACATCTATATACCATGCATCCAGCATACTTCCGACATCTACAGTATGCAGTTTTTTTTTTTGCCACACATACCGTTTTATTTATATTTTCCCTTCCGGGTTCTGGCTCCCGCGGGAGTGGGCGTTCCTATTCAGAGGTTAGATTGACGTCTGGTGAAAAACTTCCCCTGGCGCATAAGGCTTGTCACCAGTTTTCTGTAAGTAGCCGAACTGCGAGTCGGCGCTATATGGCGCCTGCGCAGTCAGCTCTACACGGTGGGCGCAGGCGCCGTATAGAGCCGACTCGCAGGTCGGCTACTTACGGAAAACTGGTGACGCGCCTTATGCGCCAGGGGAAGTTTTTCACCAGACGTCAATCATCTAACCTCTGAATAGGAACGCCCAGTCCCGCGGGAATCAGAACCCGGAAGCCGGGGGGAAAACAACAATAAAACGGTATGTACAAAAAAACAACAATAAAAACCAGCATACTGTAGATCCGGCTAATCCCCCGTTGAAGTCCTGTTGTGACGAAACGATCGTAGGGTGCTGTGACGTCATCGCGTTCCGTCCTGAGCGTTGGCGGTGTTTTGTCCGAGTAGCGAGAGGCATCAGATAGGAGACACCACAGCTCTTCAGCACACGTTATGCTGCACAGTCATCTTCTAATTGTAAGTGCAATACTTTATTAAAATCCCCTTCATTTTATACATAAAATACGCTATGAGAGTCCCTTTTTTTATATCATTTCTGCATCAATCCTGGATGCATTGCTGAGTCCTATCCGGACACCATACTGACTGGTTCATGGGAGACCTGACTTCCCTGCTCGTTATGAGACTGATGCAAAGCAGTCTCTCCCTCTGGTAAGCAGGCAGTCCTAATTCACGGGTGCAGTGTGAAGATCTATCCTAGGTGTAGAAGATTGACGTTCACATGATCACTCTTCATCGCTGTTCTTATCACAAGATTTAATGTTGGACTTTTTCCACTTAACCCTTCTTCACCGAGTGGTCTTTGGAGATTTTCCCTTCTACTATACCAACCCTTTTTTTCTTGTTCTTTTTACTTGTTTTGAGATGAGTTCCTAATTGCATATATTTTCAGAATTTATGTATCTTTATATTATGCATATCATATATTAGCGTTGCACTTCTTTTTGTTTTTTCCTTTTTGTTTTTTGTTTTTTTTATACTGTAGATGTCGGAAGTATGCTGGATGTAATGGTATATAATTGTTTTAAAGTGAACCTCCGCTTTAAGGGGGCAAATCCTTCAGTGGTTTAACCACTTGAGACCCGCGCTATTGACAAAAGACGTCAACAGCGCGGCTCTCAGGTGCCAACTGGACGTCATTTCAAGTGCATTACCCGCGCGCGCCTCTGGTGGGCGCGCAGCGGGTAAACACTGTCCCGGCGCATCGCTGGGAAGCCGATGCGTTACCTGGCGGCCGCGATGTCCGCCGGGTACACGCGATCGTCGGTAACTGAGCAGGGATGTGGAGCTCTGTGTGTAAACACAGAGCTCCACGTGCTGTCAGGAGAGGAGACAGATCTGTGTCCCTTGTACATAGGGACACAGCATCGGTCACCTCCCCCAGTCACCCCCCTCCCCCCACACAGTTCGAACACACCCAGGGAATACATTTAACCCCTTCCTCACCCCCTAGGGTTAACCCCTTCACTGCCAGTCACATTTATACAGTAATTAGTGCATTTTTATAGCACTAATCGCTGTATAAATGTGAATGGTCCCAAATTTGTGTCAAAAGTGTCCGATACGTCCGCCGCAATATCGCAGTCCCAATAAAAATCGCAGATCGCCGCAATTACTAGTAAAAAATAAATAATAAATAAAAATCATAATTCTGTTCCCCATTTTGTAGGCGCTACAACTTTTTCGCAAACCAGTCGCTTATTGTGATTTTTTTTTTTTTTTTTCAAAAATAAGTCGAAAAATACGTATCGGCCTTAACTGAGAAAAATTAAAAAAAAAAAAAAAAAAAAAAATTGGCATATTTATTATAGCAACAAGTAAAAAATATATATATATTTTTTAAATTGTCGCTCTTGTTTTGTTTATAGCGCAAAAAATAAAAACCGCAGAGGTGATCAAATACCACCAAAATAAAGCTCTATTTGTGGGGAAAAAAAGGACATCAATTTTGTTTGGGAGCCACGTCGCACGACCGCGCAAATGTCAGTTAAAGCGACGCAGTGCCGGAAGCTGAAATTTCACCTGGGAACGAAGGTGGTTTATGTGCCCAGTAAGCAAGTGGTTAAAAAAGCAGACAAAAAAAAAACTAAAAAAAAACTGCGTAGAAAGCACAATGATATATATAGTAAATATAGCCGCAGACAAAGCAGGTTTGTTGGAATAAAGACAGCACAAAGTTTAAAGTACAGCACCTTGTGTGTAATGTCTATAAACCAGCTGGAGCCGACTATAAATAACTAATCCTCGCAGCCAGTTGACTGCAGAGACCTCAGGAATTCCCTCCAGCCTCAGAATTACAGCTCGCCGATGCTCAGAGTCACGTGACCAAACAGTGGATGTGCATGGACTCTCACTCTGGAGGAAGCAACATGTCGGATTACCTGCACAGAATATCAACTCTGGCTGGTGATTCGATTTCAGCGCCTCCCTGTTCCCTGGAGATCTCCACTCAATTATCCTTTGTACTTACAAATAACATTTTTCTCATGCCTCAGAGATCATAGATCTGCTTTCACTCTAGTAAACATTGCCCGTTTTATGCTTACATCGCTCGAAAAAAAGTCATCAAATGTAAATTGCTAACAGCTAAAAACATACTTTATTTTATACAAAACGTGTATAAACCTTTCTACATCAGCACAGAAAGTAATGTAATCTTGTACCGGGAGTAATGCAGCTCGTTGTAGTGCCAACAATTGAGTTGCTGAGAACTATGTAGAGTAAAACCTTGGATTGCGAACGCAATTCCTTCCAGAAACATGCTTGTTTCTGGAAGGAATTGCTAAACACTTGATAGGGAAAGAGAGAGAGCACTCTTATCAAAGCAAATTTCCCCATAAAAAATACAGTGGAATCTCGGATTGCGAGTAACGCGGTTATCAAGTGTTTAGCAATACGAGCGCTGTATTTTTAAATATCGAACTCTGTTTTTGAGTGCTGTCTCACAAAATGGGCACGATTCAGGCCAAAGCGGTGTGCAGTACCGCTCTTGGCCTGAGGTGTGGGGGGGGACGGGGACGCCGGAGCCGAGCGTCCCCAATCGGCGCCGTTTGGAAATGCACGGAAAGGCTCAAGGACCTTGGCAAATCTCGGGGGAAAAAGTCTTTCCGAGGTTAATCTTGGCCATTTGCGAGGCTCTCTGGCGCCCCCCCCCTCGCCTCTGGCCGCATGTGGAATTGCATGCCATTGAAGACAATGCGGAACAAATTATTTTAGTTTCCATTGACTTCAATGGGGGAACTTGCTTTGATATGCAAGTACTTTGGATTATGAACATTCTCCTGGAACGGATTATGCTCGTAATCCGAGGTTCCAAGGTAATGGAAACTCAAATGATTTGTTCCACAACCATAGGTCCTTCAGTTTGTAGTCCATATAAAAAGATTATAGCAAAGTGATTGAATGAATGAATGAATGAAAAACTTATAAAGCGCGGCGCATGCGAACTGAATCGCTTCTGGGCGCTAGTTGTTCGTGTCTCATGACATCAAAAGAGCAGAGTTTTGATTCGTCTTCTGAAAGTCAGGTGGTTTTCCTCCAACCGAATGCTGGTTGGTAAAGCGTTCCATAGTCTAGGACCCTGAAAAGCAAACCTTCTTTCTCCTTTGGACTTGTATTTGGTTTTTGGTACCCTGACCAGATTTTGGTCGGTGGATCGCAGAACGCGATTCGAATTGTGAGGTTCTATCTTGTCGCAAAGATATTGCGGAGCCTTCCCATGGATGCACTTATGTGTCAGGCAGAGTGCTTTAAATGCAATTCTGTCTTTTACTGGCAGCCAGTGAAGGGTTCTCAACGAAGGTGAGATTGATTCCCATTTTTTTTTCCCAGTCACCAGTCTGGCGGCCGTATTCTGAACGACTTGCAGACGGGAGATTTGGTACTTTGGGAGTCCGAGGTACAGGGCGTTAGCATAGTCCAGTCTGGAATTCACGATTGTTCCCACCACGACTGCTACGTCTTCTTTGGGGATAAATGGAATAAGTCTGCGTAGTAGGCGCAACAGATGGTGCGCTCCGCTGACTACTGACCCTATTTGTGCGTCCATTGTCATGAAGGTGTCGAAGATGACCCCGAGACTTTTGACTTTGGAGCTAGGGGTGATGATTTGGCCCAGAATGGGCGGGGGTGTCCAGGTTGTTGCCAGTTGACACTTTCGGCTGGCGTGAAACATAAGGAGTTCTGTTTTTGAACTGTTGAGTTTAAGATAACTCTTAGTCATCCAGTTTTCTATCAAAGAGAGACATTTCTCTAAACTGAGATGATGATCCTTTTTGTTGCAGATGCGAAAATACAGTTGCGTATCGTCTGCATAAGAGTGATAGAGTAGTTCTTGGCTACTATAGATAGAGTAAACTCCTGCGCTGTCTGAAAAGTGAAAGGGGAGGGACAAACTAAAAATACTGCTGCAAATATAAAAGTCTACCTAGATAGACTGAAGTGAAACAGAAAGATTAAATTGCAATACTTGCGCTGTAAAGTGTGGGACAGGGAATATGTAATGGACAATAATATTTATGAGTGACTAGTGAAAATATTATTTGGTGAAAACAATATTATAAAACTTATAACAGTGAGACCAATACAAGGACAATCCTTAATGAGCAAGTCTGCACTTCAGGGAGGTCCAGATCCAGTGCAGTCCTGCCGTGCATTAATGTGCTCCAAACGGGGATAAATCCTAATCTCCAGTGTAAAAATAATAAAAATGCAATCAAAAAATGAAGATACGGAAAGTACACGGAAAACAGTCCTGAAGGAAGTATATATGAGACCCTTAGATCCGTAATATAGGTGAGAATAGGATAGTTGAGCCAACACCAAAGTTCTATGTAAACACCTTTGGTGAACCCAGCTGCTCACCTCGAGTTGACCACAGTATGTCCAGGTTAAAATGGTCTAGATGGTTACAATCCACAAATAACACATGTAAGTCTCCATCCGATGTTTAACATGAAAAAACACAAAGTAGAAAGACAAAAAGAGGCTGATGGTGAAATACCGTCACAAAAAAGATATTGGCAAATGGGATCTTGGCGAATGGGAATGCACTCACATGTGAGTGAGAGATCTCAGACTCATATCCACGAGTACCGCACCCTGAGAATTAGTGGAAATAAGCAGAGGAAAGATAGAGGGACCGACGAGTGCGGTACTCGTGGATATGAGTCTGAGATCTCTCACTCACATGTGAGTGCATTCCCATTCGCCAAGATCCCATTTGCCAATATCTTTTTTGTGACGGTATTTCACCATCAGCCTCTTTTTGTCTTTCTACTTTGTGTTTTTTCATGTTAAACATCGGATGGAGACTTACATGTGTTATTTGTGGATTGTAACCATCTAGACCATTTTAACCTGGACATACTGTGGTCAACTCGAGGTGAGCAGCTGGGTTCACCAAAGGTGTTTACATAGAACTTTGGTGTTGGCTCAACTATCCTATTCTCACCTATATTACGGATCTAAGGGTCTCATATATACTTCCTTCAGGACTGTTTTCCGTGTACTTTCCGTATCTTCATTTTTTGATTGCATTTTTATTATTTTTACACTGGAGATTAGGATTTATCCCCGTTTGGAGCACATTAATGCACGGCAGGACTGCACTGGATCTGGACCTCCCTGAAGTGCAGACTTGCTCATTAAGGATTGTCCTTGTATTGGTCTCACTGTTATAAGTTTTATAATATTGTTTTCACCAAATAATATTTTCACTAGTCACTCATAAATATTATTGTCCATTACATATTCCCTGTCCCACACTTTACAGCGCAAGTATTGCAATTTAATCTTCCAGTTCTTGGCTACTGATAATATCAAAGAGAGGGCGAAGATAGATGTTGAAAAGCACCGGTGACAGGGGGGATCCTTGGGGGACTCCACATGACACCGTGCGCTTTTCCGACGTGAAACAACCCAATTTAACTGTTTGTGATCGGTTTTCAAGAAAGGAAAAAAACCATGGTAAATCACCTTCTGCGACTTCTGCTACCTTGGCTAGTCGCATCAGTAACAGTTTGTGGTCTACTGTGTCAAAGGCTGCGCTTAGGTCCAGCAGAACCAGGAGACAAGATTCTCCTTCGTCTGCGGCCTCGAGGGCATCGTCCCATATTTTGAGTAAGGCCGTTTCTGTCCCGTGTCCGGGACGGAAGCCTGATTGTAATGGATCCAGTAGATTGTGGGTATCTAGATGCTGTTGCAGCTGTTGTACCACTACTTTCTCCATTATCTTGGAGAGAATATTTAGGCCTGTTATGGGACGGCGGTGAGTTGGGTCCTTGGGATCCAGGTTAGGTTTTTTCAAGATGGGCTGGATTGTGCCCTCTTTCAACAGGGATGGCACTGTGCCTTCCGTAAATGACTGGTTTATAAGCTGTGTGATGGGTGGTGCCAGGATGTCGGCACATTCCTTCAGCAGTTTGGTGGGGATGATATCATTGGGCGATGTGCTGTTCCGCAAAGCACCAATGATATTTTTTGTGGTATCGATGGAGATCGGTTCCAGAGTGAACTTTGTTGATTGTAGAGCGTTTCTGTGGGCGTTTTGTGGTTGATTGACGGTGGGGTTGAGGGGGGTATTGTTTTGCATGATGCTTCCCCAGATTCTTTCAATTTTGTTGATGAAGAAATCCGATAGTTCATTGCAGAACTCTTGGGTGTCTGAGTTGGGGCCTTCAAGACATCCTGGGTTCATGGTCTGGGTGACCATCTCGAAGAGTTCGCGGGGGCGGTTTAGGGCGCTGTTAATCGCCATAGAAAAATGATGTTTCTTGGCTTTGAAGATTTCTTTATGATATCGTGTCGTTATTGCCTTGTAGATGATGAGGTTATCCTCTGCAGGACTTCTTTTCCAGGCGGCTTCCGCCCTTCTGCGCTCTTGCTTCAGAAGCGACAGCTGGTTGTTGAACCAGCCGGACTTTCTTTTTCCGATGCAGGCTTTGCGTTTCGGTGCTACTAAATCGGCTGACTGTAGCAGGGCTGTGTTTATGGCATCCAGTGTATCTGCGGCTGTTTGATGTGGATGGATTGTTTTGATTGTTTCCCAAGGTAGATTTGAAGAGTTCCGAATGGAGCTTCTTCTGAGATCTAGCCCAGTGTATTGTCACCAGCTTGGGTGCTTTTATCACTGGGGGAATTTTGGAGATTATGAAATTAATTGCATGGTGGTCTGTCCATGGCAATGGTTCATTTTCTAAAATGCTTATTTTCAGATTTTGTCTGAAAATTAGGTCGAGTGTGTGACCTGAAGCATGTGTTGGCCCGCATATAAGTTGCTGTAGCCCTAATCCCTCCAGGTGATCAATGCAGGCGTCCGCAATGGGATCCTGTGCGGAGTTGGCCCACAGATTAAAGTCCCCGAGCAGCAAAAGGTGTTTGCTGTTAAGGGTATAAGTGGATATAAACTCCGTTAATGATGGCAAAAACTGTGATTTTGGCCCAGGTGGCCTATAGCAGAGGAGAATGTGAACAGTCTCCTGGGGGGAAGTTTGAAGTTGAAGAGTAAGGGTTTCCATGAATGGAAGAGGATTTTGAAGGGCTGGCTTAGTGATTGTAATGCGATTCTTGTGGATCACCGCCAGGCCTCCTCCTCTTTGCCCTATTCTGTTTTCCGTTATAATGCGATAGTTTTCTGGCACCAATTCTCCGAGAATGGTGTTGCAGTCGTCTGAGAGCCAGCTTTCTGTAATAAAGAGGCAGTCTAGATCGTTTTGTAGTAAGAAATCGTGGATTTCTAATCGGTGTTTTACTGCCGATCTTGTGTTGATCAAAGCACATGATATGTGCTCGAGCTGGGTTAAATAGTTAAAATTTTTGATGGTCGATCGAATCTCAAAAGTTGCTCTATTTTTAAGGCCTTTTTGGTGACGGCTGGTAATGCTGTTGCGAATTGTCTCAGACCCCGAATAGAGTGCGCAGAGTATCGCAGATTAGCCATTGTCGCCAGTCACATTGTCGTCAGTCTTTCCTAATTGCGGCGGCCATGCGGGAAGAGCCGCGAGACGCCGGACGTGATGGGTGGAAGACTGTCCAAGTGAGCCGTCACTCGTTGAGTCTTCTCTCCCCGATTGGTCCAGAGGAAGGCGAAAAACCCCGGGCGTGCTGTGCCAATCTGCAGCGATCGGGGAAAAAATTCCTTCCTGACCCCTTAACGGCGATCGGTGCAACCCTGGATCAATTGGCTAGGGGGGTGTGGTGGACCCTGCCTGGCTGCGCTATCCCTGGGGAGAGCCGACTCGTTTGAGAGCGTCCTGCTCTCACTATCCCTGGGGTGAGCAGACTAAGATGAGAGCGTCTGCTGCACCGCTGAATCTATATAGCAAGAGTTCCAACTTTATTAGCTGCAAGCTTGTTCTGGATCAGTGATTGAAAAAAATAATGAAGACTCCTGTCTTACCTCCTGTTTCAAACTCCTGGTTTTTAACTCGCACTTTTGATCAAAGAATGCACTTCTGATCAGAGAGTCCACATGTGAAGCCACCATCATTGGTTGTGTAACCATAAAATGTCCATCCACAAATGGAAGCCTCCCCAAGGGGATTAGAAGCAAAATCCATCACAAGCTCCAGAGTATAAAAGAGAAGAGAGGTGCTACCAATTGTAGCAATAGGTTGTTAAATGTTGTACCTTCATTAAATGTAGCCATACTGCTACACTTGAAGGCAGTACACACGATCGGATATTCTGATGGGGTATTGTGTGATGGTAGGCTGTTGTCTGAAAATCAGACCGTTTGTACACTCCATCGGACAATTTCAGGTTTTCTGTCAACAAATGTTGGATAGCATGCTGTAAATTTTTTTAGATTAACATATTGTGTGTACACAAGTCCTTTGGACAAAACTCCAAAGTACAAACACGAATGTTTAGAAGCAATGCTAACCATAACACAACATTAGCAGAAGTTGCCCAAAGGGTGGCGCTAAAGAGATGATAAACCACCTAGCTTCATGTTTGTTGGCCAACAATTGTGTGACGTTTGCATGCAAGACAATTTCATGGCCGGCGCCCTTCGGACAAAAGTCCTACGTACCAGGCTATAGATTTACAGTCGTAGAATTGACCACACTAACAGTTCGAAAATTCCAGGTTTCAGAACAAAATTCTACCAGTGTATGGCTAGCTTAGGGGTGCATTCACACTGCCACTATGAACCAGTCCCGGGCATGGTTCACCCCTTTGGGCCAGTTGGTTTCCGAGACTGCTCAGAAGAGGTGGTCTTGGGCGAGGTTCTCTTGTCGTCGGGAGCGGTTTGCTTCAGTGTGAGTGCAAACAGTGCTGGAGTATAGAAGTCTCCATAAAAGTCAATGTACTGAAGCATAGATCACTGTGGGTTGGTTTGCATAATTGTTCCCGGGAACATTTATAGTGAGTGCCGACCAGCGGGAACAACTGATCTCGAGCCCAGTTCAGGTAGACCGTCCCCAGTGTAAGTGCATCCTTAGGCTCCATGCACACTGGGCCCAAAAAAAAGTCTGTTCTCTTGGGAATAAAAACTGTTCATATAGAGCAGGGTATCCAAACTTTCTGTCCTTCAGACATTAGGAGGGCCGAACTTTGGCTATTGGAAGTAGAAACGGTCTTGACATCATTGACGAAAACAATGCCACATCATTGGTGTTAGTGGGAGGAATTGCGCCCCATCATTGGTGTCACTGGGCCCCATTGTTGGTGTCATTGGGGAAAAATGTTGCCCCATGGTTGGGGGAAATTGTGCCCCATCACTGGTGTCATTGGTAGGAAATGAGGCCCATCATTGGTGTCATTTAGCCCATGCTGGTGTCATTGGGAGAAATTGTGCCTGTTCATTGTTGTCAGTGGGGGGATTTGTAGCCCATTCTTTTTGGAAAAGGTGCCCCATTATTGGTGTCTTTGGGAGAAATTGTGTACCATCATTGGTGTCATTTGGCCCCATTGCTGGTGTCACTGGGAAAAATTGTGCTCCATTATTGGTGTCATTGGGAGATATTGTGCCCATTCATTGTTGTCAGTGGGGGGATTTGTGCCCCATTATTCATATCAGTGGATGAAATAGTGCCTCAAGGGCCAGATAAATGCACACAAAAGTGCCACATCTGGCCCCCGGCCGCAGTTTGGATATCGCTGATATAGAGCATTTTTTTGTACAAAGAATACATTTAAATAAAAAGTGCCAATCCCCTCCAACACATTTGGTGGATACCTTCCTGCAACGGTATTGTGTTCTGCTGGTTGGAAGCCTTCCCCGTCAGCAGAATACAACGATCAGTAATGCCAGGTCATTTGGGGGAAAAAAACAGACAGACTAACTTGTGTACAACCAGCTAGCCCATACATGGATCAAAAGTTGGCCGGTCCCTGTGGAACTTTGCCATGTATGGCCGACTTCATACACATATACTCCCAAATGATCCTAGAATGCAAATTTATAGAAACACCCCCACCCCCATCAACAATTTTTCAACAAACAGCTACCTTCTGATTGTTTGACAATGATAACGCATTCAGTGTTTTTTGGGTTCATAGTAGAGCTGCACGATTCTGGGAAAAATGAGAATCGCGATTCTTTTGCATAAATGAAGATCACGATTCTCAAATTTTTTTTTTTTATTTAAACCTACCTGAAAGGCAAAAGCCATAATGAGCTAGTATGCAGTCACCCCTACTCATGTTGTCAATATTATCCATGTTGTCACCTCTACTCGTGTTATCATTGACCATGTTGTAACCATTGCCCATGTGTTGTCACCCCTATCCATGTTGTCACCATTTCCCATGTTGTTGTCACCCCTATCCATGTTGTCACCATTGCCCATGTTGTTGTCACCCCTATCCATGTTGTCACCATTGCCCATGTTGTTGTCACCCCTATCCATGTTGTCACCATTGCCCATGTTGTTGTCACCCCTATCCATGTTGTCACCATTGCCCATGTTGTTGTCACCCCTATCCATGTTGTCACCATTGCCCATGTTGTTGTCACCCCTATCCATGTTGTCACCATTGCCCATGTTGTTGTCACCCCTATCCATGTTGTCACCATTGCCCATGTTGTTGTCACCCCTATCCATGTTGTCACCATTGCCCATGTTGTTGTCACCCCTACCCATATATGTATACTCTCGCTCAGGCCCCCAGGTAGTATAATGGTTCTCTCTAAGGCTCCGGGTTACACGGAACCCCTCCGCCGGCCCTCACCTTGGTGCCCCCCGTCTTCTGCCTCCTCCAGCGGTAAAGCTTCAGCCGGGCTCCACCTACACCTGCCCTCATCTCCGGTAAGCATTCTCCGCTCCCTGTGTGGAACCAGGCCCGCTAGGAATCCTGGGATTGGTAGTTCTACAAGGAGACCTCCCCCTTCACTAACAGAGGCGGGACTACATATCCCGGCAAGCCATGCAGTGTAACGGAAGCGTCCTGTGGTAAATCAGGTAACAGAACCTGATTACTGGCAGCGGATGAGGACGTTCCTGCTGCGGATTGGAGGATGGTGGTGATGGGGAATGTGAGAGCAACTTCCGGGACACATGCACATGGAACAGGTGAGAATATTTCAGTGCGTTTCCTATGGCCGCACCCGAAAATCGCGGGTCATCCCGCGGGGAGATCGCGGGCGGGGAGAATCGAGATCGCGATTCTCTCCGCGATTAATCGTGCAGCTCTAGTTCATAGGTAACACAAAGCACTTTATAAAACCAAAACCACACCACACCACACCAGGGTAAACCAAGGAAACTCAAACTACGTGCTATTCACAATGCCACTTATACACAATACTCAGGTGCTTAATGTAGAGCCAACCTCATACTTGACCAAGCAGGGTGAAAAATCACCCATCGTCATGAACTAAAAATCTTTTAATATAAACAACGCCGTGCATTACACGTGTTGTTCAGCTTGTTTGGCTTGCCTCTAAGAGTGAGCACTTCATCCTAATACATTACAAGCGGGGGCCACACACGGTATTTATG
This sequence comes from Rana temporaria, assembly GCF_905171775.1. NCBI lineage: Eukaryota > Metazoa > Chordata > Amphibia > Anura > Ranidae > Rana > Rana temporaria. The sequence goes on from NC_053496.1 coordinate 18,365,946, forward strand.
CAATGAGTTTTATGAAGTGCCATCAAGGTGCTTTTTACAAGAATAATGGCAGCAGAGAAGGAATAACTGACACTTATTCAAGTACGTAAGGAGTAAAGCACTTGAGAAGCAGGACGTGCCAGGGCCAGGCTTAAAATGAAGCAGGTTACAAAACCCAGCTTATGCCCTTTGTCTGGGTGGCATGTGTTTGACAGCAATAATAACATCATAACAAAAAGAAAAATCAGGAAGGTTTTACAGTCTTGCCTGGTTCAAACAGTAAGCGAATAACAGTCTGCACATCATAAGCAAGGGTTTTTCAAATATAACGTACACCACAAAATAAAATGTAGTGTATACAGTGTAAAGTACAGTAGTAGTTGGCCCAAAAGTGGCGTCTGTGGTTTAGGTACAGTGGGGAAAAATTGGATCCCATGTAAATTTTGTACGTTTCCCTATTTACAAAGAAATGAAGGGTCTATCATTTTTATCATAGGTCTATTTTAAATGATAGAAACATAGGGCCAGATTCACAAAAGAGATACGACGGCGTATCTCTGTTTTAGGGTCTTCCTAACTATGCGACCGATTCATAGAATCAGTTACGCATAGTTAGCCCTTAGATCCGACAGGTGTAATTGAATTACACTGTCGGATCTTAGGATGCAATACCTTGGCCGCCGCTGGGGGGAGTTTGCGTCGTAAACCAGCGTCTGGTATGCAAATTAGTAGTTACGGCGATCCACAACGGTTTTTCGCGTTTGTTACGTCGCTGCTAGTTTCCCGTCGCAAAGTTAGTCGTCGTTTTAGCTGCCCTAACTTTACACAGCCCACGTATGTGCTGTATAAAGTATGGCCGTCGTTCCCGCGTCGAAATGTAAACATTTTGTGTTCTTGTGCAAGACGTCCGGGAATACGAAAGTACGCTACGCACGTCGCCGTTCGAAAAAAAATTACGTCACTTCGCGCAAAGCACGGCGGGAATTTCAAAACGGAGCATGCGCAGTAGGTCCAGGGCGGGAGCGCGCCCAATTTAAATGACACACGCCCCTTTGAATTACGCGGGCTTACGCCGGTGTAAGTTTTCATGCAAGTGCTTGTGAATCAGGCACTTGCGATGAAAACTTGCGGCGGTGAAACGTATTTAAGATACGTTACGCCGCCGCAGTTCTATGTGAATCTGGGCCTTAATATCAAGCAAAATCCAAAAAAAAAAAAAAAAAAAACATGCAGCCCAATGTAAGCAATCTTCTTGATGTAATAAAACCTTGTTTCTATGTATAGTGTATAATTAGGCACATAGGGAAAGCCTTTCTAAGCCACGTATCTCACTGTATATTGAAAACAATAGCTTGCAGTAATGACTGATTGCTAGAAACCATGTAACGCCTGCCTAGGCAATAGATTTTTTATTTTTTTTATTTTTTTACTTGACCCCCCAGACCATTTTGCTGGCCAAAGACCAGACCACTTTTTGCGCTTCGGCACTGTGACGCTTTAACTACTTAAGGACCGCCTCCTGCACATTTACGTCCGCAGAATGGTACGGCTGGGCACATGCACGTACAGGTACGTGCTGTGCCATTGTCCAGCCGTGGGTCGCGGGCCCGCGACCCGGTCCGAAGCGCCGTGACCCGATCGGCGCTGGAGTTCCACGATCGGTCCCCGGAGCTGAAGAACGGGGAGAGCTGTATGTAAACACAGCTTCCACGTTCTTCACTGTGGCGGCGGCGGTATCGATCATTTGATCCCTTTTATAGGGATTCACAATCGATGACATCACACCTACAGCCACACCCCCCTACAGTTGTAAACACACATGAGGTCACACATAACCCCTTCAGCGCCCCCTTGTGGTTAACTCCCAAACTGCAACTGTCATTTTCACATGATCAAATACCACCAAAAGAAAGCTCTATTTGTGGGGAAAAAAGGACACCAATTGTGTTTGGGAGCCACGTCGCACGACCGCGCAATTGTCTGTTAAAGCGACGCAGTGCCGAATCGCAAAGCCTGTTCGGGTCCTTTAGCTGCATTTTGGTCAGGGTCTTAAGTGGTTAACTGACAATTGCGCAGTCGTGCGACGTGGCTCCCAATCAAAATTGACGTCCTTTTCTCCCCCACAAATAGAGCTTTCTTTTGGTGGTATTTGATCACCTCTGCGGTTTCTATTTTGTGCGCCCGTTTTACTTAACCGAGTCCAGAACTTCCGTGGACGCGATCCCATGTCGCTCTATCCACAGCTTCTCAGCTCTTTATTAAATAGATTGATAGCAGCACAGCCATTGGCTCCCACTGCTGTTAATCAAATCCAATGACGTGGGCGCCGAGGGGGGGGGGGTGCGCCGAGTCATACACTCGCGTCTATGGACGCCGAGTGTATGACACGGGAGCGTGCCCGCAAGGTAACCCACTCGGGAGAGGGCTTCCCAGAGGGGGTTATCCATTATGAAGAGGAGCCGAGAGAGCCGACATGGGACCCCAGAACAGAAGGATCGGGGCCACTCTGTGCAAAACTAAATACACAGTGGAGGCAAGTATGATATGTTTGTTATTTTTATTTCGTTTTTTAAACGGGAACCTTTACAACCAGGATAACTTAATAAAAAGGCGCATAAAACAAGACAGACCAAAGACTACAATTAAAAATACAACAATTAGAACATCCGACAAGATGCACTTCATAATATACACAGAAGACATTCATACCATTTCCATAAACAGACGTACAGATCCGTAGGATATATATAGAAACACTAGAAAACATCTGAATCCCTGCCATGAGGTAGTTATGTCTCCATACAGGGAAGCTCATGCCCATGCCTGTGGTAAAGGTTTGGATCAGTCTGCACAATAGCTGGGACAAATACTCTAATACACACAAACAGCATAGCTTTAGGGGAACGATCCATGGTTACACAAGCAAATAGACACAAACACACAAGTTGCTCATTAGTTACTCAAATACAAATTATATTTTAAAGAGACCCCCACACTTTGCCAAATTGGGTGCGACAGGGTCTCTCTTAAGCTGAACTCCCCCACCCAGTGGAACTCACCTTGACCACGCTCCTCTGCCATTTTATTCCTCTGTTGGAGCTGGGGGTCCCAACCTCTTCTAAGTTCCAACATGGAGCTTACAGAGGACAACAGCTTGTTCCTCCTTGTCAGATTACCGCGTTGGAGCCTGGCGACTGACCACTGCTTTCAGGTGGGAGATCACATCCCCTTTCTCTCCCCACCCCAACTGGGACTCGTTTGCCCACACTGCTAGCCAGACAGGATTCCGAGAAATTAAGATTTTGGTACTTGGACATCAAACAACATTTTGGGGGGGGGGGCGCAAACAAAACTGAAAAAAAAAAAAAAAAAAAAGATCAATTGCAGTCACTGTGCCCATCAAAAGCCGACCCTGTGCCCATCAAATGCTGCCAGTGTGCATCCCCCACCCGCCCGGCACTTGTTTGTCTCGGTGGGGCAGCGGGTCATGGCGGCAATGTCCTCCACGCTCCTCAATGTCTTCTCCCGTCCTCTCTTCCCATCCTCTATGATTGGATGCCTGATGGGCATCCAATCATAGCGCCTGTCATTTCGGCCAATCAGGTGACAGGTAACAGACCCGATTGCTGGGCTCTGAGGAAGGAGGTTGTCCTTCAAAACGCGTCAGCCGGCAGTGGCCCTCATCATCTGTGACCATTTGGAGTGTTTTTGGGTCTGACTCATTGCTGCTACCTGTGGAAACTACACTGTGAACCTTTCACCTACGCTTGTGAGTAGCTTTCATTTTATCTTTAATAAAATCCATCCTAAGGAGAATGCCCTAGGCTGGGGCGCCCTTTCTTTCTTTTCTCGTTTATTGTTAAGATACCCCTATCCCTCAAGGGCAGCAAGGCCAGTGACATGCACCATCACGACATACTTACTGTCTGGTGAGCAGGAGTATGTGTTTTCCGTTATCAACAGACCCGAGCACCCGATTGGTTGAGAGGCGATTTAGTGTTAGGAAAGCGAATATTCATTCGCTTTCCTAACACAATGGTAAGAACTGTGAGCGCCCCCAGGGCCAATCCGCCCTATAGGCTCACTAAGCAAGCCGCTTAGGGCCCCGCAAAGCTGGGAGGGCCCCCCAAATTACTAGAGGCCCCACCCGGTGAGAAGTAATTTTTGGCCCCTCACCCCGCTTCTCAACTGGCTTCTGGCTGCATATGAAAAGAGGTAAGAAGTCAGCTTCTCACTTTACTGTAAGATGTAATTTCCGACAGCAGAACACCCCCCTCCTCCCCCTTGTCACAACTTTAATGTGACATGTCACTGTTGGCAGCGCCCCCCACTTCTCAACTTGTGACATGTCATTTTAGGCAAGCCCCCCGCTTCTCAACTTTTAATGTCACATGTCATCTTGCTTAGGGCCCCAGGGAGGTCAGGATCGGCACTGAGCACCCAGCATGGTGCCCGCTGTTCACCTTTTTGGACACCTATTAGAGCTTATGGTTCTAATCAGGTGCTTCCAAATAAATACCCCGCTGCTGTAAATCAGGTGCTCGAAAAGGTGTCGGGCACCTGAATAGGGGGTGGCAGCGGCAACCATAGATGCAATGCATGAATCTATGGTGATAGACAGGTGGCAGGAGAGGGAGCAGCGCCTGTGCGCCCTTTATGGACGCACCGCCACTGAATTCCACAATAGGTAAAATGTCCTAAAATAGTAATATGCATGCAATGAAAATTAAAGCAACCAGAAGACTAATAAACTATTGGTTTATTAGTATTTTAGTTTTATTAGTTTGGCATTTTATTTTCGACTTTTCCGTACACTAAAACCAAACAAATACACTAATTTCCCTTCGCCTTCTATAATCCACTGTAGACATGAGCTTTTAACAAAGGGCATCTGGACAAACTCTGACCTCTTTTACATGCCTTGTGTAGCGTCAGCCTCAAGCGAGGGGAAGACAGTCTGCACTGTCACAGGCTATCCAGAATTTAATGATATTGCAAGTTTTGGCAAGTTCACATTTGACTTGAGTGCAACTTTAATGAGTCAGGCATCACCTGAAAAAAATAGGATTACCTTTTATAATTGGGAAAGCGATATGGGTTGGTTTAGGCCCAGAGTGTTTCCCACTGGGTGTTCATTTGAAAACCACAAAGTACACATATACCTCAATATATTCCAATTTCTAAAAGGTGAAACAGGTAATACAGGTCTTGAAATGCTATAGAAGCCACAGGTTCATTCTTGTTTGGTGGTAGTCAGTAAAGCCATTTCCACAGTGCTGACAAAAGACAGAACAAAAAACAGGAAAGGGGTAGAGATTCAAGAAGTTGATCTACAAACTGATCAAATATTACACACCAAGCCTTGCGTACAGAAAAGGAAAAAGCAACCAGTCACATAACATCTTAATGAGTTTCAATCGTTTTTTTTTTTGCACTGTAAAGTTAAAGTTAAAATCAAAACCAGTAGCTCATCAGCTGGTTTAAGAATCACAATTTTCTAGAACATCCTTTTTAACTATGTTCATAGGCATTGCGACGACCCCCGTACTCAACAGGACTATGTCTACCAGTGGCGGTGCGTCCATAAAGGGCACTGCCCCGTGTTTATCACCATAGATTCATGCATTGCATGAATCTATGGTCACCGCTGCCACCCCCTATTCAGGTGCCCAGCCCCTTTTCAGGCACCTGAATTACAGCGGCAGGGTATTTTTTAGAGCCTGTGACAGAACCCGCTCACTGTGTGTTCTGGAAGGGACTTTGGGTGGGCCTCACAGATTATGGCCCAGGAGAGACTAGGGACAAGCTGGCATTGAGATAATGTAATGCTACATCCCTTCCCCCCCCCCTCTTGTTGCTGTGTCTAATTGTGTTAGTTCATGTTTAACCCTCAACACCTGTGTGGATTGTCTCGTGATTGAGGGGTTAAGGGCTGGTTATGGCGAATCTGCAGGCGCGTTTGGAGGACAGGAGACACAGGACTGGCGGATGTGCCCACCTGGGGTATTCGAGATCCGTCACAGAGTCGTATGCTCTAATAGACGTCAAAAAAGATGACCAGCATGCGCCATGCTGGGCATTGCAGTTCACACACAGTGTTTTGTTAGGAAAACTAATTAATATTCCTTTTTGCCAACACTGAACCGCCTCTCAGACAAATGAGGTGCTCTGGTCTGTTAACCGTCACCTGATAGGCGTCCCATCACAGCGCCTGTCGTTTCAGCCTATCGGGCGTCCAATCATAGCAGAGGACAGGAAGAGAGAATGGGAGATGACATTGAGGAGCGTGGATAACATCACTGCCGTGACCCGCTGCCCCACCAAGACAGGTAAGTGCCGGGCGGGCGATGCACACTGGCAGCATTAGTTTGGGCAAATATAGAAAATGGTCCTGTACAGGTTCAGGGAACAGGTAATACAGGGAAACAAAGGACAGAGACTAAATGGGACTGGCACTGTCACACGCATCTTAATGCACTTATCAGCATGTTAATTATTTTCCAAAGCCTGCTCAGTTTTTAAAATATGTATTAAAAAAAATGTTGTAACAAATCCCACCAGTCCAACCGTCTAGCCCAGGGGTCTCCAAACTTTTTACTTCGAGGGCCACATTCTATATTTTACACATATTCGCGGGCCGGAAACATAATTTATAAATAAATCCACAGAAGAAGAATAGAATAGAATTTGACTTACTGCTGACAGCAGGATTGGATGGTGCTCCTATATTCTTTGCTGGCACCTAAACGCTGGAGCATCATGCAGCGGGGCTAAACTTCCAGCGTGCATGAGGCTTTACATCCGTGTCACCATCATCTGTGTCCCCATCAGTCTTCCCATTCATCTGTGTCCCCATTTATCTGTGTCCCCATCATCTGTGTCCCCATCAGTCTCCCCATCCATCAGTCTCCCCATCCATCAGTCTCCCCATCCATCTGTGTCCCCATCCATCTGTGTCCCCATCCACCTGTGTCCCCATCAGTCTCCCCATTCATCTGTGTCCCCATCAGTGTCCCCATCCATCTGTGTCCCCATTCATCTGTGTCCCCATCAGTGTCCCCATCCATCTGTGTCCCCATCCACCTGTGTCCCCATCATCTGTGTCCCCATCATCTGTGTCCCCATCATCTGTGTCCCCATCTGTGTCCCCATCCACCTGTGTCCCCATCATCTGTGTCACCATCATCTGTGTCCCCATCAGTCTCCCCATCCATCTGTGTCACCATCATCTGTGTCCCCATCAGTCTCCCCATTCATCTGTGTCCCCATCAGTGTCCCCATTCATCTGTGTCCCCATCAGTGTCCCCATCCACCTGTGTCCCAATCCACCTGTGTCCCCATCATCTGTGTCCCCATCATCTGTGTCCCCATCAGTCTCCCCATCCATCTGTGTCACCATCATCTGTGTCCCCATCAGTCTCCCCATTCATCTGTGTCCCTATCAGTCTCCCCATTCATCTGTGTCCCTATCAGTCTCCCCATCCATCTGTGTCACCATCATCTGTGTCCCCATCAGTCTTCCCATTCATCTGTGTCCCCATTCATCTGTGTCCCCATCAGTCTTCCCATTCATCTGTGTCCCCATTCATCTGTGTCCCCATCAGTCTTCCCATTCATTTGTGTCCCCATTCATCTGTGTCCCCATCAGTCTCCCCATCCATCTGTCTCCCCATCCATCTGTGTCCCCATCAGTCTCCCCATTCATCTGTGTCCCCATCAGTCTCCCCATCCATCTGTGTCCCCATCCATCTGTGTCCCCATTCATCTGTGTCCCCATTCATCTGTGTCCCCATCAGTTTCCCCATCCACCTGCGTCCCCATTCATCTGTGTCCCCATCATCTGTGTCCCCATTCATCTGTGTCCCCATCCATCTGTGTCCCCATCCATCTGTGTCCCCATTCATCTGTGTCCCCATCCATCTGTGTCCCCATCCATCTGTGTCCCCATTCATCTGTGTCCCCATCAGTTTCCCCATCCACCTGCGTCCCCATTCATCTGTGTCCCCATCATCTGTGTCCCCATTCATCTGTGTCCCCATTCATCTGTGACCCCATCATCTGTGTCCCCATTTATCTGTGTCCCCATCCATCTGTGTCCCCATCCATCTGTGTCCCCATCCATCTGTGTCCCCATCCATCTGTGTCCCCATCCATCTGTGTCCCCATTCATCTGTGTCCCCATCCATCTGTGTCCCCATCAGTCTTCCCATTCATCTGTGTCCCCATTCATCTGTGTCCCCATCAGTCTCCGCATTCATCTGTGTCCCCATCAGTCTCCCCATTCATCTGTGTCCCCATCAGTCTCCGCATTCATCTGTGTCCCCATCAGTCTCCCCATTCATCTGTGTCCCCATCAGTCTCCCCATTCATCTGTGTCCCCATCAGTCTCCGCATTCATCTGTGTCCCCATCAGTCTCCCCATTCATCTGTGTCCCCATTCTTCTGTGTCCCCATCACTCATTAGGCTATCCCCACAAATTGGTGTCCCCATTAGAGCCCCCCCCATCATTTATCCGAGTCTCCCTGCACATTTGTGTCCCCATCACAGCCCACCCCCGCCTGCATATTTGTGTCACCATTAGAGCCATCAGCCCCCCTCCTCACATGTTTGTGTCCCCATAAGAGCCACCAGCACCCCCACATTTGTGTCCCCATCAAACCCCACAGATATTTGTGTCCCCATCAAAATCATCAGCCCCCCACATTTGTGTCCCCATCAGACCCCACAGATATTTGTGTCCCCATCAGAGTCATCACCCCCCCCCCCCCATATATATATATTTATGTCCCATCAGTCATCAGCCCCCCCCCCCCACATTTATGTCCCCATCAGTCATCAGCCCCCCCCCCACATGTATGTCCCCATCAGTCATAAGCGCCCCAAAATGTGTGTCCCTATCAGTCTACAACCCCCCCTCCACGTGTGTCCCCAGCAGAGTCATCAGCCCCCCAAAATTTGTGTCCAAATCGGTCTGAAGACCCCCTCCACGTGTGTCCCCATCAGAGTCATCAGCCCCCAGATGTTTGTGCCCCATCAGCGCCATTCAACCCACCCCCACTCAAGTGTATCAGCCCCCCTCCTTGCATGTGTCCAGCGCGTCTCCACTCTCCGTCACTGGCTGTGCAGACCTGCTGCATCTCCCGACTCCCGCCCCGCTGGTATTGCACACTCGTTACTGGTTAACAGCGAGGCGGGAGGCGGGAGCAGGGAGGCGGCAACGGGTCTGCCCTAAACACCTTATTGGCTGCTGGGATGCCGTGGTCCCAGCAGCCAACACACACAGTGAGATGCCGGGAGGGATTGCGGGACCTGCGCTGCATATTGCCTGGGGCGAATATGCAGCGCAGATTCCACAACTAACAGGTGGACTAAGGAGTCACGCTGCGGGCCGGAAGAAATGGCCTGGCGGGCCGGATGTGGCCCGCGGGCCGTAGTTTGGAGACCCCTGGTCTAGCCTATAGCACTGAGGTTGAAACTTATCACTACGATGACTTAATTTTTTTTAATGAAGCAGCAAAAAAGACGGGCAAACATCTGTGAATGGGTTGCAGTTCATGTCCCAGGTGTTTTATTTGGGTTTAAGGCTTTGTGTTACACCTTTTAAGCAGTTAATCATAAAAAAAAAAAGAAGAAAAAAGCAAAAAAAAAAAGCCGTAGTCTTGAAAACTACTGTAGCACCTTGCCCTAGTTAGGATCAGGGATGCACTGGCCATTGGGACTACAGGGAGTTTCCCGGTGGGCCGATGCTCAGTGGGCCGGCTTCAGTGACAACGGCCTGGGAGTTTCTCACTTCTGCCTAATCTTGTCCCATGAGGGGGGGCACCAAACTGATTCTTTGCCCCGGGAAAAATAATGTCTAGCTTCCCCACTGGTACTGCCTACAAGAGTACCAGTACCAGACGTTCTACTCTAATAAAGTAAAACGGCTAGTGGCTAGTGAAGGGGGAGGGGGGTGTGGGAGTTGTCCGGCCGCTGTGGGAGAGACCTGTCAAAGTGGGCCAGTCTGGATGAAGTCCAGGGCCAAATTTTTGTCCCAGTCCAGCCCTGGTTAGGATACATTTTGTATTTGGCTCTGCTGTACCAAGTGGAGTGATGAGGTTTCGAGGTCTTCCTAAGCTTAGTTGTGGATTAATCATGCTTGCCTCTAGAAAAGGCTTCCGGAGAATATAGCAGGAGGGCCAACCACTGAAGTTCTGAATGATTATCTGCTCTCAGACAATCTAAGAGGGGCACCCAAGAGGCTGAGGGAGAAGACAGATTGAGAGGCTTGCTCAGAGCATTCTTTCCCCCGAGGCCGCTACCCTGGGATGCAGACGGTGTACTGAATATGCTGTTTGAGCCTCAGCAAGTGCTTAGCTAAAAGGAGAGGAGATTGAGAGGCAGTTGCCTGGAGGGCATCACCTAGGGAGGCTGGTCTTTGTTTTTCTTCCTCACTGGAGAATGTCACATGGAGGCTGAGAAAGAGACAGCTGTCTCTAGAACTTAGGGTAATGCTGCGTACACACGATCATTTTTCGGCTTAAAAAAAAAAACAAAAAAAAAAAAACATTTTTTTTCAGCATATCCAAAAAACAAAAGCTTTTCCAACTTCATCATTAAAAACGACGTTGCCCACACACCATCGTTTTTAAAAAATGATGAACAAAGCGCGGGAACGTACAACACGTTCAACGGCACTCTAAAGGGTAAGTTCTATTTGCCTTTTGGCTGCTTTAGCCGATTCCATGTTAGTAAAAGACGATTCGCGATTTTCTGTCCGTTACAGCGTGATGAATGTGCCGACTCCATTATGAATGGTAGTTTTACCAGAACAAGCGCTCTCGTCTCAACTTGCCTCCGAGCATGCACGGGTTTAAAACGTAATTTTACAACCCGAAAAACGAAATTTTTTAAAACGACGTTAAAAAATGCAGCATGTTCGAATTTTTTATTTTTTTGTCATTTTTCAGAAGCCGGAAAATGATGTGTAGCCCACACACGATCATTTTAAAAGACGTTTTTAAAAACATTGTTTTAATTCATGACGAAAAATGATCGTGTGTACGCGGCATCAGAGTTTGATTATGGATCCCAGATGTGCATGTGCTTTGGGGTGTAAGTGTCAGCGGTTGATCCAAGGACTGGGACTACTCTCAAAGTTCCACATTAGCTGGCTATGTCCTCCTACCCTCAGCAAAGGCTGTTAGAAGATGTCTAAAGTTTGTCTTCCAGTTAGAGTATACTGCACCCGTACCCCTTTCTTTTTCAGGTTTTCTGCAAAAAAATAAAATAAAAAAGGCATCCCCTTGAGCATACATTTGTTAGTGTGCTTTAAACTGTCTGGGGCTAGCAAGGGAGAGACCTTGTTCGATTCGAATTCCAGGCAAGCTTCACCCCTACTGCAAACATATTCATATGAAGTCTTCAGGATCATACTAGACGCTTGGACCTGTAAAGAGCACTGTGGCCAACAAGTCAATACACTAAGCATTTGGACAGCACCACAAGCATCGCCCAGTGCCTAAGGGGCACATTAACGGCTAGTCACACAACTCTAGTGTAAAGGAGTCCAGCTATGGTCTCCAAGGTGGCACATAGTATCAACTGATCAGGATAACTGCATGGTGAATTCCGGCTCAGCAGCATAACCAATTCTGATTTAAGAAAAAAATAGTCTAGAGAAAAGAAAAAGTCTGGTAAATTGGGTTTGCTTTTCTCAAAAAAAAAAAAAAAAAAAAAAAATCAAGTCCATCCTCCTAGAAGACTAGCACTACACAAGCATTATGGGAGTGGGCAAGGTTACACTTGGCCAGCCAATAGCTTTTGAGTTTGCCAGTATCAAAACCCTAAAGTCAGCAGTATAACCATGTTCTTGAATTCCATTGTTCCTGTGTAGATTAACCACTTGCCGCCCTTGGGACATACCCATATGTCCTCAGGTTTCAGTGGTTTTACCAGGGTCGTGGCTGCAGCTGAATTTTTTTTTAGCCAGCAAAGCCGAATAATGTAGGAGTGATCCAATCGGCTATACAGCCACTGGATCACTTTTACATGCTGCGGAAACTGTTTAAAAGCCTTTACAAGTTATCAGTTTGGCGTTAAAGTTGAGAGATTTTTAAAGCAAGTCAATTTATTTGTATAAAGTGAAAGATGTTATGCCGAGTAAATAGATACCCAACATGTCATGCTTTGAAATTGCTCAGACTCATGGAATAGCAACAAACTACGGTACTTAAACATCTCCCTAGGTTACACTTTAAAAAAGAATTACCGTTTACCAGGTTAGAGTTAGAGGAGATCTTTTGCTAGAATTATTGCTCTCATTGACGATCACAGCGATATCTCACATGTGCGATTTGAACACCATTTCCATTTATAGGCGCCACTTATGTATGCATTTTTCTTTGCTGTGTGAGCACATGGGGGACAAGGGCGCTTTAAAAAAAAAAAAAAAAATGTCTTGGGTCCTTTTTGTTTAACATTGTCCCTTTAAAAATTCTGATCACTTTTAGTGCTGTAAACATACCTTGTGACTGTAAGAGGTATTGACAGGTACTCTTCATGTAGGAATCGGGGGTCTAAAAAACCCCAAATGCCTCCTTTGCACTTAGAAGTATATATTTTTTTTTTTAACCGCGCCATTGGCAGCCAAGTACAGTGGAAGTGACGTTGTGAGGTCCCTTCCAGGATTGTACATCTGAGACCCGAGCTAATCCGAATGCAGGCGTTTAGGCGGCGGGCGTGCCGAATGGTGGTTCGGGTCTCCCGGTGGGACGGAAGGCCTGGGAGGAGCGGAGGAAGTCCCCTCCAACTCCTTAAGGATAACAGCCGAGCAGATTTTAGCAACATCAGTTATCACTATAAAGCCAACCACTGGCTCTTAAAAAAAAAAAACAAAAAAACAACAACAACAGTACAGGGTTGACGCCTGCAGCCATCACCACCGGCATAACCCCTTCAAGCTGAGACTGCATATTGGGGTATGGTCAGCATGAAGGGGTTAACTTATATCAGCATTTTCTGAGTAATCCATGTTAGTACAACAAATTCACTGAAGTGTGGGCTGAGGCTTTTTCTTTTTGGACGTGCATGCTGATTGAGTAAACCAGTTAGTAATGTTATGACTTTAACCCAAAAAATAAAAGAACTGTATCCTTGAATCATGTGACCACTAACAGTAGTCACATGCCCAACTCAAGTTTTGTAATGAAATATTAGTATTTAGGGATGTAGAATTTCCCCAAGTGTACAAACAGAACACCCTTGTTTAACATTTATAAAACCATCCGTCATCAAAGAGCAAATCAATGTTGACACAAGGGAGATCTCATAGAGCTATATGAAGAGGGGTTCCATGGGATACTGGTTATGAAGATTAATAGACTCCAAACTAATCCCAATTACGTCAGTATTATACAAACCCTGTTAACACTTTATTAACACATTATTCACAGTGTATCAACTGATACATTACCGAGACTTGAGAGAACTGTACTATTTATTGTCAATAACCTAAAATGCGGAGTTCCACCGAAAAAAAAAAAAAAAGTCAGCAGCTTCAAATACTGCAGCTGCTGAATTTTAATACATGGACACTTACCTGTCCAGGGCACCCGCAATGTCCTCAACCGAAGCCTATCTGTCCCGCGGCTCTCAGGTGCAGACGCCAGCAACTTTAGTAAGGGAATCAGGAAGTGAAGCCTTGCAGCTTCACAGCCCGGTTCCCTACTGAGCAAGTCGCGCTATACGTCCATACTGGTCCCTGCGGTCTTCTGGGAGGCGTGTGCCAGGGGTCAGGAAATGGAGAAAGGGTCGGATATGGCGTAGATAGCTTTGGAATCTGTGACTATCGCCAGAAGTGGGAACAAATACCTGCAATATACCCCTGAAAAATGCCAAATGTGACACCGGAGGGGCGGTCAAAACAGAAAAGTAAAATTTTTGGGTGGAACTCAGCTTTAACTAAAAGCAGTTTGTATTCATAATTTAAGTGTGTTGTATGTCTGGGCATAATAATAATAATAAAAAATAGTGATAAAATGCAGCAAATGTTTCTGCACTTGCAGTGAAATATAAAACATGGGGTAATGCGCATGCAACCTAGATGACATTATAAAAAAGCAGAGACATCACCCTACCGACTAAGTGCCATATAGTCATAGCTATGGTATTCCCAGTATAAGCTATGGCTGTGAAATTAATGAGCAGATCTCCTTACTATAATATTGGCTGTATTTTCATGTTCAAAATGGCTGTATTATATTGTATGTACTATTTGTCTTACTGTATTATCTGTTTCATAGACAATTCCTCCTGAAGAAAAGCGGTTGAGAAAAGACCAGTCTATACAACACTCCAACAGAAATCTTACGGGGCAACCCATCAGCAGCAGTTTGTGGTTGGTATTTTAAAGACCCTTTATATGTTTTATATGTATTACACAGTATATTTTATTATATTACATTTGTTCGTGTATCAGTACCGAGATAGTCCATAAAAATCCCCTTTGGGGTGGGTATATGTGCACAGTCAGCCTCAGTAACTGCCCCCATACCCCCACCCTCTCTAGTCTCCCTATGGCTGTGAAAGTTGGACCATAAGGAAGGCTCAATGCCAAAGAATTGATGCTTTTGAACAATGGTGTTGGAGAAGACTCACGAAGGTCCCTTGGATGGCAAGAAGAGCAAACCAGTCAATCCTAAAAGGAAATTAACCCTGAATAATTTTCTGGAAGGACAGATCCTGAATCTGAAAACTTGAATACTTTGGCCATCTAATGCGAAGAGAGGACTCAATGGAAAAGATCCTGATGCTGGGAAACATGGAAGGAAAAAGGAGAAGAGGACAACAGAAAACAAGATGGATAGATAGGATTATCGAAACAATGAGCAAGCTCTGGGACACAGACACAACTAAACAGCTGAACAATGTGCATGCATTACAAAAAATGCTCAGTATAGGCTTTTATACATCTTCCTAGCCCAGAGTTCGCTCTGTTAATAAGCCTAGAAGCCCCTGACTTGTAGAACAAGTGCCATCATAATGCAAGTAATGTGAAAAAAGCACCGAGATTACTGGGCAATTAAAGTGTGACTTAAAAATACCTAAAAGCAATCAAGAGAAGAATAAGCCTATGCAGTAATTCTCCAAAATGTCCAAAGATCTCTACTCATGAACGATTGCTCTTATCCCCATAAAGAAAAATTCATCTGGTGCATTTAAAATAGGTCCATTGGGTGAGTTGGGAAAGATAGACTGCAGTTTATTCACTAAAGTAAAGGGTAATAAATCATAGGATTTTTTTTTTCACTTATCTGAATACACGTGTTATTTCTTACACAGTGTTAGAGTGGACATATGCATGTTAATTTAAAGTTAGACTTGCTAGGATGGAAAAAATGGAGAAAAGCTTAAGTACTTTTCCTGAGAAAAATATAATTCTTTGGGCTACCGAAAGTGTTAGTCATGTGATCAAAAGCCTAGGTATTTTGGGTATCTGATCAGTGTTGAACTGGAGGACCAATCCATATTAATTCTATACCTTGGATAAGTATTTTAGTGCTTCAAGTGCCATTTACCTACCTATCCCAGCAAGATAGGTAAATAAATGGCAGCCATGTTTTTCCAGAGAGAGATATTCTGCACAAAGGGCTAAAGTCGGCATTAGACAGTTTCCATCTTGGCCGGTTCAGACAAGATTCAAGCCATGTATGGACAGGCTGACTGTACCCAAGTTGATCCATCAATCGACTTGGGTATGTTAAGGAAAGTCTGTATAAAATTGTATTTCATTTTGTATTCTTTGCCTATGTATTGCACACTGCACTCATTGTGGCACCAACAATGTTTTGATTACATGTTTGCATTATTTTGAGTTCTAATTAGAATTTGGCTTGCCTATGTTACGCCCCTTGTTACCATAAAAGTACAACTGTAATATTAATGTGATACCTATGTAATTAGGTGTATAAAAACCTTCAATTGTTCAAGAGTATCTTTTTGTGTCTGTTCCCTACTGCAATAGTTATTAATTTGGAACCACCGATCAAAATGTGGATAGGAGTTGCCTATCTAAAAAATTTCCAGTATAGGTACAACCGGCATGTCAGATTTTTCATGTGGATTTTGCTAGCGGCTATGGGCAATAATCACTGTGTGTTCTCCTGATACCGTGTTCTCAACGAGAGGGATTCCCCCCATCAACCCATGGTTGCAGGAAAGAAAATTGCATTATTGATAGCTTTGCAACACATTTTTCAAAAAAGCACTTTGCTTACCTGCAAAGGAGTGGTTGATTAGTCATTCACACTCTTAGAAAATTCCCTAATTCCGCAATGGCAGCATGTTAGGCTTAAGCAGGCTTACAATACCAGCAGTTTGTTTAGTGTGGAAACACCAATGTTATATGACGTGCATCAAATAAAATAAGCCACTCTAAAACACAAGTTTACACTGGTAGTCATGATTATTATCAGCAAGGAAATTCATAAGAAATGTAAAGGAAATTATGACAGACCAGCAAGTACGCCACTTGAAATTTCAATTTTCCTTTGTAAAGAACCAAAAAAAAATAAAAAATCTTCCGGGCATCTGATACAGCCGATGTGTTAAATACTTATGTTCTTAGATGAGCTGCTTATACAAGGCCTTTGTCATTTATGTGCAACTCCTTATTTTTGTGGTGCCACCATAAAGCATCACTGCTAAATGTTTGCATCAACTATCACTGAATATAAACTAGTCTGCTTCTGAACATATGGAGGGCTGTATCTAATTTGTAGTCAAAGCTGTGACTAGTAGTCTCCTAGAGCCTGGTACAAACTACAAAATCAGGCGGTATCTCCATTTAGCAACACACTGCTTATCTCTCCTCAACAGTGGAAAAAAAAACTTTACTTTTGTGTGACATTGACATTTAATAAAATGTATTCAAAACTTAAAACAGTGTGTAATGCAATTCACTATGATCAAAGCAAAGTAACCCAAGATTTCTTAATTTTGCTTGTGTGAAAGCTTTTGAGCAACTGTTTTGCATACTATAAATGCATCAAATGGGCTGATTACACAAAAAAAAAAAAAAAAAAAAGCTTCAAAATATTAAAGTGATTGTAAAGGCCTGTACACATGATCCAACTTCATGGCCACAATTTTCTGATTTAAGAGTTGGTTTGTTTAATCCAACCGTGTGCACTCCATCAGACAATTATTGGCTCTTCATGCTCACCAATTGTTGGGCCATAAGTCTGTTACGTCGGTTTATCTGATCGTGTGTACACAAGTTGGTCCAACTAAAATCTGATGTATCCAAACAAGCATGCTCAGAACTGCTAAACATCAGACAACAATAGCAGAAGTTGCCCAAAGAATGGCGGTAAAGAGCTGAAAAAACATGTGGTTTGGTGAAAGTTGGCTGAAAAAGTTGTGCTGTGTGTATGCACAACAAGTTCACGGCCAACGCCCCTAGTAACAAAATCCGCGGAAAAGTTGTTTGGCAGTTGTATTGTGTTAATGAGGCTTTTTATTTTTGTTTTTTTTAAACATGTCATATTTGCCTTTACTGTGCAGTTAATTTTGCACAGAGTGGCCCTGATCCTCAACTTCTGGAGTCCCCCAGTGGCGCTGGTAGCTCCTCCCCGCATTGTATAACCCCCTAGGAGAAGAGCTCTCCCAGGGGGTTACCTTGCGGGCACGCTCCCGAGTCCAGCATTTGCGTCCATAGGCGCAGAATGCCAACTCTGCTCCGCCCCCCACGTGATTGGATTCGATTGACATCAGCGGGAGGCAATAGCTGCGCTGCTATCAATCTATCCAATCAAGAGCCGAGGCAATGGACAGAGGGGAAGAACACATCTCCGGCGTGGGAAATACAAGGTTCAGCCCAGTAAAACAGGTGGGGGGGGGGGGGGGGGCTGGTCAGTGACAGAAGTTTTTTCATTGGATGCATTAAGGTGAAAAAACATGAGGGTTTTCAACCCCTTTAAAATCATGTGTTAAACGTCTATGGCAATTTCTTCCTCTGTATAGGAGCCTTGCCTTAGGGTTCTGTATTGGGTGTCTTTGGTGTCCTCCATCTCCCACCCGCCTTACCTTATTCCCTTTCCAACACCCCAAGATACCCCCTTACGTCTCCCTACTGTGAAGGTGCAGGTACTCTTATCTCCATCTTGAAGCAGACCTAGCTTTCCACCTGGATTGAGAAGCACATCCTGGTCAGGGTTTTGCTATTCGCCTAAACACTTGAATGATAACTAGGGACGACTTGGTATAGTCTCACATGGATGCATGTCATAGATGACTACAGTTTTGGAAGCCATCAGTGCTTAGCTCAGGGGGGTCTCCAAACTGCGGACTGGCTGTGGCCTTTTGCTTGCCTTTATCCAGATCTTGGGTACCATTCCTCCCACTGACACCAATGATGGGACACTATTCACTGAAAAAAATTATGTATATGTATTTACTCCCACTGACCAGCAAGCCTATGGCGTCGTTTACGCCCACCGATCCATAACATTTTCTACTCCCACTCGCCACAGTCTGGTCCCCCTAAAGTTTTAAAGGCAGTAAACTGGCCTTTTGTTTTGAAAGTTTTGAGACCCCTGGCTAATCTTATAACCACATGTTTTTGTAAATTACAACTTGTACTTTAAAATATTTCAATAAAAACTTGGTGAAAGTTTAAAATCTCATGCATGGGTCGGTTTGTAGTTTTGGGTAAATTTTGCCTGTTCTTTATGGATATCCTTATTTCTTCTGAAACACATACTAGTTCTCCTTCTGCCCAGGGCTGTGGAGTCGGTAGATAAATGTTCCGACTCCGACTCCTCAGTTTTATGTACTTCCGACTCCTCTGTATTAATATGCGAATGTATTTTATACATTCCTTGAGGGAAAGAAACGCAACCTACCACAGGATTACTGGCTGGGAAGCCAACAGTCTACTGTATTGCACAGTTTAAGCAAAAGACAAACACAATGAAAACAATCAAGTGGCTGGATAGTAGCAGCAGGCATAAACATCAGGAACAGGATCTTTACCAGTTCCAAAAATACAAACCACATTATTTGGTTGTTTTAGAACAAAAACAAAGCTTATCTATAATGAACCAAAAACAAAATCTGTAAAACCTAGAAATGGTTTATATTAATCTTGAAATGTAGTTATAGGCTTAGCAAATGCAAATCAATTCAATGTAGAGTTCTAAGGAAGAGAATTGCCTCTGCCAGATCCTCTTTCATAGAAGCTCTTAAGTCAGACTTTATTATTTTTAGGGCTGAAAAAAATCTTTCGACACTGACTTGGGTGGGTGGCATTGCAGTAACTATTCTGGCCACATCACTAACGATCTCTGGATAAACAAGGATGGCTTCTTCAACAGTAAGTTTTGATGAGCGATCATACTTTTCAACTTCTTTTAGTGCTTTATAAAACTCCTGTTGGAATTTTTTTATTTGGACACTTACTGGTTCTCCAACATGCGTTCCCTGTAAAAGCAGAACACAACACTATGGAGAGTATAAGTATTGCCGCTCCTAATTGTGCGTTGCGTGCCATATAGTGAAGCACATGAAAAGCATGCTTCTTCACGGTCACTTAACGTGTTCGTTTTGCGGTTACGTGAGGCACTGCATGCATTGGTCTTTATTCTTACAGTAGAGAAGTCATTAATTATAACTTTTTGTGAATTGGGACATTTAAACTTGTTTTTTTTTTAATTCCAATCTAAATTTAGTAGGAGTCGGAGTCGGAGGCGGTGCATTGTTTGCCGACTCCGACTCCAGGTACCCAAAATTTCCCCCGACTCCGACTCCTCGACTCCGACTCCACAGCCCTGCTTCTGCCTGTTTCATTTTGACCATGCCAAGTACGGAAGCAGATCTGTGCTGGTGTGGTGACTTTGCGTATCAATGTTTTCTGAATGGAGATACAGGACACCATACCTGCACATGGTGTGTCTGTACCTCCTGTTATCCGTTTGATTGCCATGCCACGTCCTGTCTGGCTGTGTCGATTGATGCCATCAAGGCAGCTCACAGACAGGGAACATGCTTCCCCGTTTATCAGGTCATCCTCTTTGCATAATCAATAAAAACCTCGCTCTACTCCCACCTAAAGCAATACACCAGCAGTGGTTTTCAAAGTGTTATCGTATTAGAACTCTCCAATTTGGCATCCAAACTTTCCTAACCCCCATCTCTTTACACAGTATTGGCTACCTCGCCAACGAGCCTCCTTTTTTCTTCTTTTCATTCCCTCGCTCTAGGGCATTAAATATATTTAATTTTGGTACCCAACATATCCTTTTTTGGCTTTGTTGTTGTTGGCTTTATACGCTTTAACTTGTTCACCTACTCCAAATTTGTAATCCTTTTCTAACACTTATAGCAATGCATACCAAGAGCCAAATTCATGTTGTCAATTATATATTTTTTCCATCTATGGGCTCCGTTATTTATCAAAGCTTTGTCTTCTCTCCATTTTTATTTTCTGTAAATTTTTATGCTGAAAACGTAAATAAAAAATATTTGATCTGAAAATGAAAAAAAAATGCTAACAAAGTCATGTAAGGCCACCCCCCACCCCCCCCTCTAAGGGGAAGAAGCAAAGCAAAGGGGGCTGTGGAGTAAAGTGATCGCCAAAATGGACATAAGCTACGAAATATTTATATTTTAATTAAATGTGATTACAATAGGAAGATAATACTTCCTTTCTTACAGTAATATTTTGCTGTAAAAACGTATAACTGGAAAGTATCTTACTGATAACATTCAGGATCCTGTTGCAATTTTCCCAATATGGGCTGGGGGATGAAATAAATAATCTGTTTGCTGTATGCGGGAATACTGCATTCAATGATTTAAAAAGGAAAGTGGTCAATTTATAAGTCACCAGTAACCTTAATTAACCACTTCTCCACCGGGCCTATTCTGGCACTTATCTCCTTCATGTAAAAATCGAATGTTGCTCTAACAACGGTGCGGGACCTGACTCCGTCATCACCCATTGTTATGGCAACTTTAGAAACAAATCGGCGCTACGGCCGCCAGTGAATCACGCATGTGCGAGATCGAGAGGTGCATGCTGGTTACCCAGCATGCACCTCTCCTACAGTTATCCAGGAGGGGGTATCGATTGGGCTTCACATGCCCACAATCATGATTGCAATGGTCACAACTGGAGAGACAAACTAGTAAATTTATATTTTAGCAACATCCATATTTAAAATGATAAAATCATTTTTTTATTTAATAAATTATGCTTGGAACACACAAAAAATATAATAAGGTGGCCGGAACTTCGCTTTAAGAATATATACTTGAACAAGCACTTTGCATTTCTTTAATGCAACAAAAATGGTTTGTGTATAAATGAGTGTTCAAAGATGATCTTCGAATTTACAAAATAAATTCGGATTGTTAAAATTATTTGGCGAGATCAATGATTAAGTGAAAACCCCTTATGTTGAATAATCAAGTGGAATCTGTAGCCTTCACTAAAAGCTTTTTGAAGCTGCTGATCCAACCTGCACAATGGTTACAAAGAATTGTGGCCCACGTCTAAAAAAAAAAAAACTGCTTTAGTTCCTTTATATTCTTTGGACGCCATATTGGAATAGTCTGCTAGAAGAGAGCTAGTTTATCTCTCCTCCAGCAAGGATAGGAAGCTCTACAGATTGGCACACAAAGCGAATAAGATGTTACTGATCAGTGCTCTGCTGAAGAAAGAATATCACGGAAAAAAGGATTATGTATTGAAAAAATTAATCTTAGTGGGATTTGATTTATTATATGTGAAAACCTCAGTGTACGAACACTTCATTCCAGAATGTGTAATTCTCTTATTAAAAATGAGACGTGGGAATCAAAAAGGAAAAAAACCTCGATACTCGCCTCTATGGCTGCAGCATTTCTTCCAGTCAACGCTCTCTGCTCTGCCACTCCAGCACCCACTGGAGCACTGGGCAGGAGCGGCTGGGCTCAGGCTCTCAACTGGGTACTGAGAGTCTGAGCCAGCTGCTAATCAGGAATCTAAGTGGATCCCGACATTGTCTGGATCCTTCGAAAGCCCGGGTGGCTTTGTGACGTCAACCAAAAGTCGGCTTAAAGGGTTTGTAAAGGATTTTTTTTTTATCTTAATAGCTCCCTTTACCCTAATGCCGTGCTGTTTTCATGTCCTCATTGTTCATTTTTGCTCTCAAGTTGCTGTAATTCTTCTCTGATGTCCACACTTCCTGGTTGTCTATTTCCCGATGACCACAGTACTGGGAGCTTTCTCTCTGTTGTCACTAACTTCAATGAGGTGTGATTAGTGTGCGTCCAATTTCTAGTTTAGTTTTCCAAACCATCACTGCTCTGGCCTCTGTATAGCACAGAGGCAGGAAATAACATGCAAAAACAAAACTAGAAACTACAGGTACATTATAGGATTGATTTTTATCTATTTTTAATCAGGAATCCGTTAACTATTATGTCTCTATACCCTGTAAACAGTAATTTCAGCAAAAAAAATGTTTTTCCTTTACAACTTCTTTAAGCCCAATGTCAACTAGCTCTGGATCAAAAGGAGAGCACAAGTAGTACCCACAAAATAAGTATAACCAAACTAGCTATGCTAATACTTCCCTTTTATCTATGGTCAACATGTAAAATCATATTTCCATGTTTTATTTAAATAATGCCTGGCCTACTCCTATAAACTGGAACAAACTTGAAGTTTGTAAACTTAACTTTGTGATGATTCATTTACATTTACTTCCGTGACTTCTGTGACAAACTATTCACTATGCCCTGTTGATAGGCACTGATGTGTCACACATTTCGCAAAGCCTGTGTTCTGAATTACAGAAGTGCTGATGTTTTAGAAGGCTGACTCAGTACAGGAGTCACTGCTTGCAGACAGCAAGGTACCATGGGATATGTAGTCATTACCAGGGCTCGTGTCCTGCGGGAACGGAGTTCCTACACTTTTTTCACAGCAGGAACGCAGTTCCCTTTGCAGGACTAGAGCAGCCGAGCCGCCCGAGCCAATCCTTCACTAAGCAGCGATGTCCAGCTCGAGTCACTGTCAGGGGCAGGCGAACCTTTATGTTACTGGCCGATTCCTGTATATGGATTCATCAGGTAGTGTATTCCGTCAGTTCCTCGATGCCGCAATGTCTCCTGGGAGCTTTTGTCATTGTTCCCAGGAGACATTGCGGAGGTCTGACGCGAGTTATCGCGGGATTTAGAAAGAACTTGTGGTTTAGTAATTATGCATATGAGCATATCATTTTTATTTTTTTTTGGGTGGGGAAGTGGATCTTTGGTGGGAGTTCCCACACTTTTTTCCCCAGGACTTGACCCCTGGTCATTACAATCTAAAAGTAAACAGCAGAGGGGAAGCTGCAAAGCATGCAGGGAATCCAGGAAGTTGTGTAAAAAGATGGCCAGGCAGGACATAAAACATTTTTCAAGTAAGCTTGTGTTTGGATAGTCAGTAACTACTGCTCATGTTATTACAATGCTGTTGTAATAAAATGAAAGTGTGTGCTGTGGCCACAGAATTCCATTGAAAGTATAACTAGTAGAGAGATGAGAGGTATTAGAGCACTTGTTATTGCTGTCTGTGTCCCCGTTAGGGAGATTTACCCTCTCTATTTGTCCTGTTTACTATCATCATTGTCCCCAGAAAAGCAAGATGGAAATCTTCCAATGAGAATACTAGTTCTAGTAACCCGTGAAACCTCAAGGAATTCCCTTTTCAGGGATTTCCTCACTTCATGTTTGGCTATGGGACAGGAAGAGAAGAAAAAATCTCTGCAATGGTACATAGATGGAAAAAAAAAAAAAAGACAGGTGGTAACCAAAATAAAAATTATATATATACATATACACACACACACACACACACACACACACGTATATATATATATATACATATATACACACACGTATATATATATATATATATATATATATATATATATATATATATATATATATATATATATATATATATACACACACACACACACACACACACAAGTTTTGCCTATAGCTCTACTTTAAGGATTGAGCCCATTCCAAAGCTGTGACACTCAACAGAAGAAATTAAGGCTGCGCAAAAACAAAATACAAACCAACACCTAAATCATAGGTTGACGTGTGTTTGAAGAGACTCCAGGGCACTTAAGAGTGCAAGTCTATGCCAATTTCCCTACCCTTACTATGACCAGATAGTTCTAAAACACATCAATGTACTGTATACAAGGCTTTATAACCAATATAAAACTGTGCTGTGTTGCGTCAGTTGGATCACTCGTTACACTCAAACTTTAAAAAAAAAAAAAATAATAGTTTATTTTAGGACCCAGAGTAGTCTGTACAATAGCCAGTACTTGCATGCATCACTAAAGTGTCACTAAACCCACATCCTTAGATTCATATACTGTCTTCGGAAAAAACCTTGTGGATCCTGCTGTCATTGCTAAATTTTGGCATCATCACTCCAAATGACTTTGTACCAGAAGGTTTGAGGCTGGTCTCTGTGCCGTTTGGCTTTTTGTAAGTGGGATACTTTGTGGCATTTGCATAGTAATCGCTTTCTTCTGGCGACTCGACATGCAGCCCATCTTTTTTTCCAAGCGTCTCCTTATGGTGCTCCTTATCTTTAAACAGCCACACCACATATTTTCAGAGAGTCCTGTATTTCACCTAAAGTTATTTGTGTTTTTTTTGCATCCGGGAAACATATTTTCCTGGCAGTTGTGGCTGAAATTTTAGTTGGTCTACCCGACCGTGGTTAGGTTTCAACAGAACCCCTCATTTTCCACTTCTTGATTAGAGTTTGAACACTGCTGATTGGCATTCTCAATTCCTTCGATATCTTTTTAGATCCCTTTCCTGTTTTATACAGTTTAACTACCTTTTCCTGCAGATCCTTTGACAATTCTTTTACTTTCCCCATGACTCCGAATCCGGAAACGTCAGTGCAGCTCTGGATGAAAGATGCAAGGGTCTGTCAGGAGCCCAGAAACTTATTGGCCTTTTATACACACACTAATTACAAACAGAATACGGGGGAGGATGGTAACCTTTAGGCGGGGTTCAAACTGGTTACGACAAATGCTCCGACATTAGGAGCTAATGCCACATGACGTATGAAAATCAATATTTCCCTATGAGAGCCGTCTTAACTGGTCCGACACAAGTCGGTCCAAATTTGAAAAAAAGTTTCTGCACTATTTTGGTCCGACTTTGATCCTATTTCAGCCCATTGAATATCATTGAATTCGGATCAAAGTAGGATCCTTGTCCTAACCATCCGACTTTTGACATCGCACATGTGATTACAGCAGCAGTAAAAGGAATTATCTCACTCTGGGTCTGTTTTGATTGGTCAAAGGACAAGTCAGGCTATTATAAAGTTGGATCAAAGTAGTATCCTGTTCATTCAAGTCGGATGGATATTGGACCAATGTAGGACCGATGTCACAGAGCAAAGTAGGATGAAAGTCGTATGACTGTCGTGTCGTATCAGTGTAAACCCAGCCTAATAGCCATTCAAACCCCTTTGTGTCAACTTGTGTGCATGTTATCAGGCCAAAATCACCAGGGTATGTAACCTTTTGATCGGGGTTGTGATTATGGTTTAAAAAGAGTAAACACTGTTGATTGATAATAAATGGCTTCAGCTTCTCTGAAAAATGGCCAAGAAATCATAAATTTGGCCAGGGTATGTAAACTTATGAGCACAACTAATAATAGATAGATAGATAGATAGCTATAGAGGGTTGTCCCGATACCAGTATCGCTATCGGGACCGATACCGAGCATTTACGCGAGTACTTGTACTCGCGCAAATGCTACCGATGCTTCACCCGATACTTTAAATGTTTTATTTCACAATCACTAAGCGCCACTGTCTCTTCAGCCAGCAGCATGACTCGGCGCTCACTGACGTCATCAGAGTGCGCTTGTCTCGGTGCTTCCTGTGCGCTCCTTAGGCCCGGAGAAAAACCATGGCTACTACCGGGTTCTCGTTCGGGGGTTCTTCAACCAACAACCCGGCCACTGGGACAGCCATGCCATTTTCCCTTCGGAACAAATCCAGCTGCAAGGTGAGAAGGCGGCGGGGGAACGTGTGGGCCGTACAGCGCTCCTTGTGAATAGAACCCGTCACCACAGAGTTTTATGTGCTGAGCCCTCATCCTCTGTCCTGGTTATTGAAGGCCGAGCTCACCATGGGAGAGACACACAGAAGGCTCACTGCACACAAGGACTAGGGGGATCTGAGGGGAGAGCCATATATCAGTGCCCACAAGTGCCACCTATCAGTGCCCACAAGTGCCACCTATCAGTGCCCACAAGTGCCACCTATCAGTGCCCACAAGTGCCACCTATCAGTGCCCATCAGCGCCAGTCAGTGCCGCCCATCAGTGCCAGCCACCTGTCAGTGCCACCTATCAGTCCCCATCTGTCAAAGTGCCATGACATTGAAAAAAAAAAAGTATCGGTATTCAGTATCGGCGAGTACTTGGAAAAAAGTATCGGTACTTGTACTCGGTCTTAAAGTGGTATTGGGACTACGATAGAAAGAAGGGGTCCTCCCACACAGCCGGCCCTACCTGCTCCGCTTTGAAGCCCTACGGGGCAGAGGGACTCCCTATAAGGGAGCGAGAGGATCTGCCCGCTCAACCAGCCCCATTAGTCCTTCACCTCTCTTTTTTTTAGAGACCGCGTGGTCAAAGTGCGTGCATGTTAACCCAATTTCGAGTGTGTAAGTGTGGTGATTTTTTTGTGGGAGGGGGGTGGGCGTACTAAGCGCAGGCTTACCTCGCATAGCACACCCACCGGGAGCCGGGCTGAGACCACCAAACACCAAACCCCTAGCTGCAGAGGTGAATGGCTTATCAGCGCAGTGCCAATCGCGTTGAGCCACCGCAGCTCCTGTATCTATCTATCTATCTACACACACACACACATATATATATATGTGTGATGTTAAGAATTAGGATTTAAAAAAGGCATGTTAGACAAGCCATTACCTAGAAACGTGAGAACATTAAAGGAGAGAAGACTGCCAAATTCCAAGGGTGTGCCTATTTACCGAAGAGCCAATTCATTTATTTCAGTTGCTAAAAGTTATACAAATAACCTCATGACAGAGGAGGACATGTAGGAAAAAAGAAAAAAGGCGCACAGAAGTCTTCAGTGGCGGTGGAAAAAGATGCGGTTTGTGGTTTATCTGTGGTCTGTCCGATACACACTGATAAAAAGCTAAACTTGCAAAATTATTTTCCAGTGCTTTGGGTTCATCTCAGAAGTGTGTTGCAAAGGGAAAAAAAAAAAAAAACTATTTTTGCTTGATTGCTGGAGACAAAGAATTCTTTCACAAGGTCCATTGCTCGGAAAGAATAGCAGAATTATCTCGAGAAAAACATTTTGCCAAGAGTTTAATTTGCGTATCTATGGTAAATTGAAAAGAACACAGTGAGCGGCTATTTACCTTGCATTGGGCAAACCGCAGTTTATAGAATTCACTGAGAAGGTTGGCTGCCAGGTTACATCGAGACGTGTCAAGGCAGATCTTGGAACAGAAGGTGAGCGGAATCTCCCTTGGCGACAAAGCAATGGAGGTCCGACATGTGAAACATTGTATCACTTTCACACATGCTGAAAAAAAAAGTCTGAAGCCTCATACACACGATCAGTCCATCCGATGAGAACGGACCGATGTCATAGGTTAACCGATGAAGCTGACCGATGGTCCGTCGCGCCTACACACCATTGGTTAAAAAAACGATTGTGTCAGAACGCGGTGACGTAAAACACAACAACGTGTTTAAAAAAAAATGAAGTTCAATGCTTCCAAGCATGCGTCGACTTGATTCTGAGCATGCATGGATTTTTAACCAATGGTTGTGCCTACCAACGATCGTTTTTTCCCCCCGGTTAAATTTAAAGCAAGATGGCTTTTTTTTATAACCGATGGTTAAATAACCTATGGGGCCCACACACGATCGGTTTTGACCGATGAAAACGGTCCATCAGACCGTTGTCCTCTGTTTAACCTATCGTGTGTACGAGGCCTCATGCGAACTGAACTCTGTAATTGCAGCAGCAAATCATCCTTTCAGAGGTCAGAGTCTGAGGTTTCAATTAGACAAAAGGAGCTGCAAAGCAAGGTGTTCTGCTGTGCCGTCTCCTTCGCCAACTCATGGCTCTCTTTTCATGCATAAAATGTACACACACACACACACACTGGGGTAGATTCAGGTACAGCTGCGCGCTCCTTACGGAGGCGCAGTGTACCCTTTTTAGCCTACGCAAATTATCTGCGCTACGCTTCATTCATGAAGCAGTAGCCACATAATTTGCGTGGGCGCTCCTAAAAAATGCCCGGCGTAAGGGCGCCTAATGTAAATGATCCCGTAGGGAGCGGGAATCATTTAAATTAGGTGCGTTCCCGCGCCGAGCGTAGGGCGCATGCTCCGTCGGGAAACTTTCCCGATGTGCATTGCGGCAAATGACGTCGCAAGGACGTCATTTGCTTCAAAGTGAACGTGAATGGCGTCCAGCGCCATTCACGATTCACTTACGCAAACGACGTAAAATTTAAACCTCGCGACGCGGGAACGATGGGTATACGCAACATTGGCTGCCCCTGCTATTAGCAGGAGCAGCTTTACGCGAAACCCGACAGACGTAAACGACGTAAACTGCGTACGCAGGGCTCGCGTAACGTTGTGAATTGGCGTTAGTATGCAATTTGCATACTATACGCTGACCACTACGGGAACGCCCCCTAGCGGCCAACGTAAGAATGCAGCCTACGATACGATGGCATAAGAAGCCTTATGCCATTCATATTTTAGGCTGCAGTCGGCGTATCGAGGTTCCTGAATCAGGAGCATTCGATACGCCGGGGCAAGTAAGCAATTGCGCTGCGTAACTATGGTTACGCAGGCGCAATTGCTCTTTGAATCTACCCCAATATTACTAGTTCAAATGACAAAGGTTCAGAAAAAAGTTCATGCAAAGTTTAGCTAAACAGAAGTACATATATTTGTCTTCTGGGCAGATACTCAAAATTATAAAAACATACAGTGTATCAAACATATGCCAGATGCAGAATAATAAAATCGAGACAAGTTATCCAACTGCTAAACATTTATCTTTTTTATTACATTTTTGGGGAAAGGCCTATTGGCATGAAAAAACCTAGGCCAGTTAAGCCCATCTTGAGATGGTGGATTAACCACTTAAGCCCCGGACCATTTGGCTGTCCGAAGACCAGAGCACTTTTCGCAAATTCGGCACTGTGTCACTTTAACAATTGCACGGTCGTGCGACGTGGCTCCCAAACAAAATGGATGTCCTTTTGTTCCCATAAAAAGAGCTTTCTTTTGGTGGTATTTGATTACCTCTGCGGTTTTTACTTTTTGCGCTTTAGACCAAAATAGAGCGACAATAAAAAAAAAAATAATAATAATAATTTTTGCTAAATATCCCCAAAAATATATATTAAAAAACGTTTTTTCCCCTCAGTTTAGGCCGATAAAGTATTCTTCTACATATTTTTGGTTAAAAAAAAAACACGCAATAAGCGTTTATTGATTGGTTTGCACAAAAGTTATAGTGTCTACAAAATGGGGGATAGATTTATAGCATTTTTTTTTTTGTAGTAATGGCGGCGATCAGCAATTTTTATCATGACTGCGACATTATGGCGGACACATCGAACACTTTTGACACGATTTTGGGACCATTGTCACTTATACAGCGACCAGTGCTGTATTACTGTCTAAATGACACTGGCAGGGGTTAAACACTAGTGGGCGATGGAGGGGTTAAGTGTGTCCTAGGGAGTGATTGTAACTGAGGGGGCTGGGCTACAAGCGACACGACACTGATCACTGCTCCCCGATGACAGGGAGCAGTAGATCATTGTCCTGGCACTAGGCAGAACAGGGAAATGCCTTGTTTACATAGTTATCTCCCTGTTCTGCAGCTCAGTGACACGATCGCGGAACACCGGCAGACATCGAGTCCGCGGGCACGGTCACAGAGCCCGCACGACAGCAAATTCAAAGCAACGTACAGGTACGTTGCTTTGCGCAGCCGTGCCATTCTGCTGACGTAAATCGGTGTTTGCCGGTCGGCAAGTGGTTAACTTTTGAACATGTGACCAGCAGCAAAGGACTAGAAGCTCCTCCTTGCTTCGTTTCCCTGCAGACAGGCTGGGAAAGATCTGGGTCTTATTAACCACTTAAGGACCGCCTCATGTACATATACATCAGCAGAATGGCACAGGCAGGCACATCAACGTATATATACGTCCTCTGCTTGACGTGGGTCGGGGGTCCGATCGGGACCCCCCCCGGTACATGCGGCGGTCCCGTGGCTTCAGGAGCGATCCGGGACAACGGCGCGGCTATTCGTTTATAGCCGCTCCGTCGCGATCGCTCCCCAGAGCTGAAGAACGGGGAGAGCCATGTGTAAACACGGCTTCCCCGTGCTTCACTGTGTCGGCGCATCGATCGCGTCATCCCCTTTATAGGGAAGACACGATCGATGACGTCATTCCTACAGCCACACCCCCCTACACTAGTAAACACACACACAGTGATCCATAAATGTTACAGCGCCCCCTGTGTTTAACTCCCAAACTGCAACTGTCATTTTCACAATAAAGAATGCAATTTAAATGCATTTTTTGCTGTGAAAATGACAATTGTCCCAAAAATGTGTCAAAATTGTCCGAAGTGTCCGCCATAATGTCGCAGTCACGAAAAAAAATCGCTGATCGCCGCCATTAGTAGTAAAAAAAATAAAATAAATAAAAATGCAAAAAAACTATCCCCTATTTTGTAAACACTATAAATTTTGCGCAAACCAACCGATAAACGATTATTGCGATTTTTTTTACCAAAAATAGGTAGAAGAATACGTATTGGCCTAAACTGAGGAAAAAAAAATGTTATATATGTTTTTGGGGGATATTTATTACAGCAAAAAGTAAAAAATATTGAATTTTTTTCAAAATTGTCGCTCTATTTTGTTTATAGCGCAAAAAATAAAAACCGCAGAGGTGATCAAATACCACCAAAAGAAAGCTCTATTTGTGGGGGAAAAAAGACGCCAATTTTGTTTGGGAGCCACGTCGCACGACCGCGCAATTGTCTGTTAAAGCGACGCAGTCCCGAACTGTAAAAACCCCTTGGGTCTTTAGGCAGCATTTTGGTCCGGGGCTTAAGTGGTTAAAATAAGTACCATCATCCATACACATAAATAGAAGGGACAATGTCAATTAAACAGTGCGTGTTTAGTATTACTTTAACAAAACATCTTACCTGATAAAATTCTCGCAGCCAATTCTTTTGTAAATTTTCTGTCTGAAAAAAACAAAAGAAAGAAGTAATGTTATTACTAGAGTCATGCTGTCAGTATGAATATCAAACATCCTCTCCTGCAATATTTGTTTTCTGGCTCCTGTATATGAAGAGGTTTTAATTACAAAATCCATCCAATAATTTTAAATGCCGATCCACACTAGCTTTATACTTGAACAGTCATTGCTAGGTTACACAGGAAAAGGCCATCCGAGAACAGGATTTTGAAACGCAAGGGTAAAAAAAAAAAAAAAAAAAAAAAAAAAAAAAAAAAAAAGGCAGTTGGAAGCATTTTGTTTATACTGTAATATC
>NC_053496.1:18402586-18412586 GCF_905171775.1 Rana temporaria
AGTAGGGGGGGGGGGTGTGGATTTGCACAGGGGACAGCTTTAAATCTCTGTGCACATCTACACTGCCATCTTCCCAGGAACATAACAATTTTCAGTTTATTATGAGCATCACAGGCCGACAGAGTGCAGATAAAAATATCCCTATGCAGACCAGAACACAAAATGACATAATTTTGTATCAAAATAAATCAGGATTATCCTGCAAATGTATAATGACTGGGACAGCACTGCATAGAGCAAGCTGTATTTGGAATAATTACCAAGTGTTTCCTAGCCTGAGGGTAGCTACGGAACATTAAGTCCTTCAGGTATACCAAGCTGGCCCAGGTCCAGAGGAAACCTGATGTAACGAAAGCCTCTTGGCTCTTTCCCATACAGTGGAACACCCTGTTTAGCTAGGTTGTATTTCCCCAAGCATTGCACATTTCTACAGACATAATAGAAAGAGACTCCTCTTTCACCAAAATGCAAGAGACTGTTCCATTGTAATAAATAACTGCCGCACTAAATATAAACTAACCATTGTTGAGCAAACAGTACGATTTGTTTTCAATCTTGGTTTGCCTATTTCCTTGTAATGCAAGCCAACAAACATTTGTTCTTAATGGGAGAAACAAAAAAGACCGATATGTCAAAAGGTCTGCCATGTGCCCTAAAAAGTGATTCAAAGTGGAACTCCACTCTCTCAATCAACATGGACTGTTTAATCATTATGCTGCAAACATTAGGAAACAGATAGGAAAGTATATTGTAACATTGTATGTTGTGCTAAACAGGGCCGCTAGTAAATTTAGTGGTGCTAGGTGGTATCTAGCCTGGCTACATTGTAGTGGTTTTCTCCTAAGCTTGAGTTCAACTGCGATTTCTCTTCTGTCAATAGGTGGCACGTTTGCCTTTGGCATTAGAATGATAGATTATAGTGAATTCAGGTTATGAGTGACCATGATTTTCTCAGCCAATCACCAGAAGTCTCTTTGGCCACGAAGGCTACTATTTATTTTTGAGAGAGTCAGATGATCGGGTTCTTTCCGTCTGGGCTGTGACCTGGGTGGGCGGGTTGGTGGGTGTGGAGCAGCAGTAGAGGTGTAGGCCTGAAACCCAAGGCCTAACCTTGTGTAAAGAGGCTCGGACTGAGGGAATGAAAAAAATATGTAAGTGCAGCGCAATGACAGTCCATATAAAAAGTAACTGAAGATGACACCCAGTGACAGGGCCGCTGATAGGGGGGGACCACCAGTCCTGCTGTAGGGGGCCCGGGCACACAGGGGGGCCCAAACACCAGAGGGAAGGAGGGGCAATTACAGGATGCCCTGTGCGGCACTTGGCAGAAGCTGAAAACCCTCCCGCCGACTTTTAGCTGTTGCAGGGAGAGACACAGACACAACTGCCGGCTTCCTTATTCTGTAAAAAAAAAAAACACAACCCTGTATTGTTTTAATCCATTGTAAAAAAAAAAAATTAGAAAATTGTATAAAAATAATTTGTAAAAATAGTAAAATAATTAAAAAAAAAAAAAATTATCAAATGTTTTTGTTCAAAAATGTTGAAAACTATTTAGAAAAGGGGGCTAATTCACACAGCTTCGCTGTTATCTGTGTGTCCGCTATGAATGGTTTTAGTATGTTTATTGTGAAAATATATTTTTTATATATATTTGAGGGGGGCTCTTCCAGGTAGGCTGTACGGGGCCCCATGATTTCAACAGCAGCCCTGCCCAGTGATGCAGCAAAAACTCTTCAAACGAAAGTGATGTAACCTCCACCAACAAGAGTAATGCTTCCTTACCAGATGGGATGGACCATTGCGTTAACTGGTCAAAACAGCTTGGTCTCACCATAGGAGAGAAGACACGGATGGATCCAGCAGAGTGGTAAGTAATCTGATCAGATGGGATGGACCATAGCGTTAACTGGTCAAAACAGCTTGGTCTCGGCATAGGAGAGAAGATGCGGATGGATCCAGCAGAGTGGTAAGTAATCCGATCAGATATGAAAAAACAACAGAAAACACGATCTCAGTGTAGACTGTTTGTATTTTATTCCAAGGGTAGAAAAGTTCACTATACAGCAAAAATCCTGGACTGGTCAATTAGGCACAGGGAAATCCACTGGAGGACTACCGTCTGGTATAGCGAATGAGATTAAAACCATAAAAAAGCATGGCAAGTAGCCGTGGTGTACAGCCGCAAACGGCAATGGAAAGGACCTGGGTGACGTCTCAAAGCTCCTCCCCTGTACACACGTTGAGTCCGATTGGACTTAGTCAGCAGACTGAGGGGAGCCTGATCGTTGCCAGGAAGCAAGGAGGAGAAGGTTTCTAGAGGGACAACCACTCTTGTTGCTAGAGGCAGGTGAAAAGGGATGGAGTTCTAAAGGAGTACTAGAAGAGATTCTTCATCAGCCGGGGACTGTGAAGTAAGTAGGAAAGCTTCAGGAGAGAACTCCTCCAAGAAATACAGCGGGGAGCTGCTAGTAAAGCTTAAAGGAGTACAGCGGGGAGCTGCTAGTAAAGCTTGAAGGAGTACAGCGGGGAGCTGCGAGTAAAGCTTGGAGTACAGCGGGGAGCTGCAAGTAAATCTTTAAAGAGTACAGCAGGGAGCTGCGAGTAAAGCTTGAAGGAGTACAGCGGGGAGCTGCGAGTAAAGCTTGAAGGAGTACAGCGGGGAGCTGCGAGTAAAGCTTGAAGGAGTACAGCGGGAGCTGCGAGTAAAGCTTGAAGGAGTACAGCGGGGAGCTGCGAGTAAAGCTTGAAGGAGTAGAGCGGGGAGCTGCGAGTAAAGCTTGAAGGAGTAGAGCGGGGAGCTGCGAGTAAAGCTTGAAGGAGTACAGCGGGGAGCTGCGAGTAAAGCTTGAAGGAGTACAGCGGGGAGCTGCGAGTAAAGCTTGAAGGAGTACAGCGGGGAGCTGCGAGTAAAGCTTGAAGACTTCCAGACTTCTGGAAGCCGAAAGCCTTTAAAAAGGAGCTTTCTGGATTCAAAAAGAACATAGGATGTAAGATCAAAGTGGATGTAAACCCTTCATATACACCCAGTGAAGTGAACATCCTCAGATGATACACAGAGATGAAACTGATCTCCCTACATACGTTTTACATGTATATCTGCCGTCTTCAGCTTTATATATTCTTTAGAAAGTGTACACAGTGGCGGCTGGTGAAGATTTAGGATGAGGGGGCGCAAGACCCCGTCCCTCCACGTTTGGCCCCTCCCACTTCTCATAAGCCACACCCCTTTAGAATCCACCCACTCCTTCCCCTTATTCCACTCAGTGTCAGGAGTATGCAGCCCCAGAATCACAGCACAGAGTATACAGCCCCCAGCATCAAAGGACAGAGTATACAGCCCCAGCATCACGATCATGGTATATAGCGCAGCCTTACAGATCACGCAAACAAATGAAAAAAATGTTAGTAAATCACATATATCTGCATTCTACACCCTGTAAATCGCACAAATCCGCATTCTGCAACCCCCCCAATCAGGTTAGCTACAGTGCTTTACCCTATACACATGGCAGGGGGTGGAGACACAGCAATCACCCCCCCTCAGACCAGCACAGGGTGGCAGGGCAGACAGACACGCTCCTCCAGACAACAGCCTCTTCTCTTACAACACTACTACAAGTCCCAGCATTGGAAAAAAAAAGCCATGACCACTCATCATCCTTCGAGTTTTAAGTTACAATCTGCTAGGTCCCCAGCTGATTTAGTTCCCTATGTATGTGTGGGACTACAATACTAGCATCATAGAAATCTGGTGCATGCAATTCCCAATTATGGGACTACAAGTCCCAGCATCGCACGGGCACCCATCCTCCTTGGAGCCCTATTACTATAACCTGCCTGGACTTGTAGTTCTCCACCCTCTCCTGGAGAGATCAGGATCATGCATTGCACACCAGCCTGCTGAGATTTGTAGTTCTCCATTCTCTCCCTCCTAAGACTCTGGTTCATGCAATTCTCTTAGGCAAGGGACTACAAGTCCCAGCATCGCATGGAAACTCTGCCACTTTGGAGCAATATGCTATAACCTGCTGGGACTTGTAGTTCTTCATCCTCTGCTAGGTTCTGCAGGTTCATGCTATATCCCATGTTTGGGACTACAAGTCCCCAGCATCACATGTGTACCCATCTATGTTGGAGCCCTATACTATTTCTTGCTGGGACTTGTAGTTCTCCACCCTCTCCTGGGGAGATCAGGATCATACATTGCACACCAGCCTGCTGAGATTTGTAGTTCTCCAGCCTCTCCCTCCTAAGACTCCGGTTCATGCAATTTTCTTAGGTAAGGGACTACAAGTCCCAGCATCACATGACCACTTATTTACTTGGAGCCCTATGCTGGGACTTGTAGTTCTTCATCTTCTGCTAGGACTCTGGTTTATGCAATCTCCCATGTATGGGACTACAAGTCCCCTGCAGTGCTAGGGAAAACACCTGGACACCCATCCACCTTGGAGCCATACACAATAACATGCTGGTATTTGTAGTTCTACATCCTTTCCAGGGGACTAGGTGAATGCATTGCACAGCACCAGCCTGCTGAGAGTTGGCCCAGGAAGCATGTGTTGGTTATACAGGTCAGGAACATGCACGCACCCCCTTGCCTTGCACAAATACTAAATACATCTGAATCAGGAGTGGACAGCCTGGAGCCGGAGGACTATTGTACAGAAAACTGCACAGACAGTCATGGTGATCAGAGTGGGATGTGGTGTCGATCTAGCAAGGACAAACTATCTTAGCATGGTAAGTGTGGCTCTCTCTGTCTTCTTACCTTGCTTTCAGCTCCGCTCGGGCCATGCAAAGAACTGATCTGCCGAAGTGACATCACTTCCGGTTTGTCTATTCCACAAAACCCGGAAGTAACAGCTACGATGCAAAACAACAATCCTCCAGCCCAGAGCCCATAGTGATTATACGGACGGAAGCTAATCGAGCAGTTTGCATTGCGCCCCGAAGGCGGGTTAAAAGCCCGCAAATGAAGCGCCACGTCTGCAATCTCGTGATTGCATTGACGTGGTGCTTCCCATAGGGCACTGGTGACCAGCGCCCAAGTGAACTTAAAAAAGAAAAAAAAAATTGAATGACATTTTTTCTTAAAGGGGCCGTTTTAAAAAATTTTTTTTTTTTTTTTTTTTTTTTTTTTTCATTTTTTTTTTTTGGTCACTACAGGAGGGGGGGGGCGGCGCCCGGGCGCCCCCTATGGACGGGCCGCCACTGAGTGTACATAGCGTTAAACTTTTTATTTCCTCTTTCAGCAGTGGGAGGGCAGTCTGGGCATACACTGTGTGACAGCCGAATGGAGGAAAGGCACACACCCCTTCCTCCACATAAGGTAGAAGAAGAAAAAAAAAATCATGACAAGCTGTGCTGTGAATAGATCAGCCCTCTGCTAATCTATTTTTAGCTGCCTCCCAGACATAAATTGTATAACATTTTAAAGTTTACAATTTTATTGAAAGTACTAATAAATAAATGTTTAATTCTGTCAACTATTTCTACTTTAATTCTTGAAAGTAGGTGCCTGAATTGGGGCAGGCTGGTCAGGCCCCACTGTATTATTTTGCCCAGGGGTCCATGATTCTTTTAAGACGGGCCCCCCCGACTCCAACAACAAAATCGAGTCAGGTTGAGCACTGCTCAGCCATTCATGAGAAGCTTTGCATTCTACGAATGGATACAAAGCCTCCTCCGATTGGCTGAGCCGGCGGATGATGTCACAATTATTTTGTTAGGAAGTCCCCCCCCCCCCCCCCCCCCCCCCCACTGTTGGAGCACGTACCTGAAGCTATATAAAAAATTATTACAGAATGCCCAAATAGCGCACCTGTTAGTGCAGCAAATAGTTGGTTTGAGCCCGCCTGTCCCAAACTATTTCCAAGGGCCATTAAAAACATATGAGTTAGACTAACAGTTTACAAGCTGGCTTCTCCCGCTGCCTGATATGGTTCCAAGTATTTAGAAACCAAATTGTTTTTGAATAATCAGAATTAAAACTGAACAATAAATATAAAACACAAAGCAGCTTTCATAAGGAATGTAGCAAGAATTATACGAGTACATTTACTATATAAAGAAACACTTTAAAAAGATGCACAAACATGCAGAAGTAGATATTAGGGTAGCTTGCCAGCTGTAATTACAGTTTTAATTGCTGGAATTATTATTGAGAAGGAATCTTTGCACTGTTGCCGAGGACCTTGGAAAACAGATAGCTATTGTGTTTCATTATCTTGTAATGCAGTTTAGAAAACAGTGTGTTCCCTTGACACAGAGAGAGAATTCCGCGCCCCTCCCCCCCCTCCAAAATAAAAGAGTTTTCCTCATCTTTGTGAAAGTGATTTTTCCATTCCAAAATAAGTGTTAACATTTTTTTTATAACCACTTAAGCCCCGGACCTTTAGGCAGCTAAATGCCCAGGCCAGGTTTTGCGATTCGGCACTGCGTCGCTTTAACAGACAATTGCGCGGTCGTGCAAAATTGGCGTTCTTTTTTTCCCCACAAATAGAGCTTTCTTTTGGCGGTATTTGATCACCTCTGCGGTTTTTATTTTTTGCGCTATAAACAAAAATAAAGCGACAATTTTGAAAAAAAAAATCTATATTTTTTACTTTTTGCTATAATAAATATC
The DNA here is from genome assembly GCF_905171775.1 of Rana temporaria. NCBI lineage: Eukaryota > Metazoa > Chordata > Amphibia > Anura > Ranidae > Rana > Rana temporaria. The sequence goes on from NC_053496.1 coordinate 18,409,218, forward strand.
CCCCAAAAACATATATAAAATTTTTTTTATCCTCAGTTTAGGCCGATACGTATTCTTCTACCTATTTTTGGTAAAAAAAAAAAAATCGCAATAGGCGTTTATCGATTGGTTTGCGCAAAATTTATAGCGTTTACAAAATAGGGGATAGTTTTATTGCATTTTATTAATTATTTTTTTTTTACTACTAATGGCGGCGATCAGCGATTTTTTTCGTGACTGCGGCATTATGGCGGACACTTCGGACGATTTTGACACATTTTTGGGACTAGTGTCATTTTCACAGCAAAAAATGCATTTAAATTGCATTGTTTATTGTGAAAATGACAGTTGCAGTTTGGGAGTTAACCACAGGGGGCGCTGTAGGAGTTAGTGTTCACTTAGGGTGTGTTTACAACTGTAGGGGGGTGTGGCTGTAGGACTGACGTCATCGATCGAGTCTCCCTATATAAGGGATCACTCGATCGATGCAGCGCCATAGTGAAGCACGGGGAAGCCGTGTTTACATACGGCTCTCCCCGTTCTTCAGCTCCGGGGAGCGATCGCAACGGAGCGGCTATAAACGAATAGCCGCGCCGTCATCCCGGATCGCTCCCCGCGGGAATCCGACCGCCGCATGTAGCGGTGGGGGGGGGGGTCCCGATCGGACCCCCCACCCGCTAGAAGGTAAGGACGTACATGTACGCCCATTTGCCTGTACGTGCCATTCTGTGGACGTACATTTACATGCGGCGGTCGGGAAGTGGTTAATTAGAACACAGTGGACATTGACTTCAATGGCATGCAATATCGCATGTGGCCATAGGTGAGGGGGCGCCGGAGAGCCTCGGAAACACACGGAAAGGCCAGACAGCTCGGCTGGACTAGGAAAACCTTGGAAAGGCTCAGGAGCTCTGCTCCGGCGCCTACCCCCCCACTTCAGGCCAAACACGGTACTGCACCACTACTTTGGCTTGAATAAGGATGAGCTCCGGCGTGTTCGCATAGAACATGTGCAGAGCCCGCCAGGAAGTGAGCACGGCGCTGTGCTAATCACAGCCAGGGAGACATTGTCCCGATGCTCGGCTGCAGGGATTGTGCAATGTCTCCCTGGCTGTTATTAACGCAGCGCCGTGCACACTTCCTGGCGGGCTCTGCACGTGTACTATAAGAACAAGCCAGAGCTCATCCTTAGGCTTGAATACTCGTTTTGCGAGCAACACTCGCAAACCGAAGTCAGGATTTTTCAAAATAGAGTGCTTGTATTGCAAAACCCTGGTAAACCGTGTTACTCGCAATCCGAGGTTCCATTGTACCTGGATTACAAGCATAAACCGTTCCAGACGCTTGCTTGTAATCCCAAAGCACTCATGTCAAAGTGAGTTTCAATGGGAATCAATGGAAACTAAGATAAATGGTTCTACCAGTCACTGCTGGTGTATGCAGTACCAAATTTGGCCAGGGGAGCGGGAGCGCTCCCAACTGTCTTTGAGTGTCATCAGCACCCCCACACCTCTGGCCAAATGCGGTACTGCACACCCCAGCGGGGGGTGGAACAACGAGGTGGGAGCGAGGGGGTGGAACAACGAGGTGGGAGCGAGGGGGTGGAACAACGAGGTGGGAGCGAGGGAGGATGGAACAACGAGGTGGGAGCGAGGGGGGTGGAACAACGAGGTGGGAGCGAGGGGGTGGAACAACGAGGTGGGAGCGAGGGGGTGGAACAACGAGGTGGAGCGAGGGGGGTGGAACAACGAGGTGGGAGCGAGGGGGTGGAACAACGAGGTGGGAGGAGGGGGTGGAACAACGAGGTGGGAGCGAGGGGGTGGAACAACGAGGTGGGAGCGAGGGGGTGGAACAACGAGGTGGGAGCGAGGGGGTGGAACAACGAGGTGGGAGCGAGGGGGTGGAACAACGATGTGGGAGCGAGGGGGTGGAACAACGATGTGGAGCGAGGGGGTGGAACAAACGATGTGGGAGCGAGGGGGTGGAACAACGATGTGGGAGCGAGGGGGTGGAACAACGATGTGGGAAGCGAGGGGTGGAAACAACGATGTGGGAGCGAGGGGGTGGAACAACGATGTGGGAGCGAGGGGTGAGGAACAACGACTGTGGGAGCGAAGGGGGTGGAACAACGATGTGGGAGCGAGGGGGTGGAACAACGATGTGGGAGCGAGGGGGTGGAACAACGATGTGGGAGCGAGGGGGTGGAACAACGATGTGGGAGCGAGGGGGTGGAACAACGATGTGGGAGCGAGGGGGTGGAACAACGATGTGGGAGCGAGGGGGTGGAACAAACGATGTGGGAGCGAGGGGGTGGAACAACGATGTGGAGCGAGGGGGTGGAACAACGATGTGGGACCGAGGGGGGGGAACAACGATGTGGGACCGAGGGGGTGGAACAACGATGTGGGACCGAGGGGGTGGAACAACGATGTGGGACCGAGGGGGTGGAACAACGATGTGGGACCGAGGGGGGAACAACGATGTGGGACCGAGGGGGGAACAACGATGTGGGACTGAGGGGGACACAATGATGTGGGACCGAGGGGGACACAATGATGTGGGACCGAGGGGGACACAACGATGTGGGACCTGGCTTCATAGCAAAGCTATTTAAAATCTTTTGTACTGCATTTTCTACATTTTCAAATAAAAGATTAAAAAGTAACCCTTAAATTATACAGAAAAAAATATCCTACTCCCCAAGCATCATCGTACCTTATTACCGTTGCGCTTTTTGCTGAAGCAGACACAGCTATTTCTACAAGAACATACACCAATGCTTAATTAACGTTCCATTACGTGATCGGGGCTTCACACAAAGGCATGAAATTCCAATATATTACAATATAATGAGACAAATGCCTCTGGACATCCACGACCCGGCGAGGACCTTTTCTCAATTGCCTATTGGATATTTTCAGGGCCACCGGGATTGAACTTATTATTATATCCGTATCGGGACCTTGCATTCGGTTCAAAAAACACAATTTCCAGTATAGTACAACCAGTTCAATTAACTTCTCAAGTCATTTCGCCAATTTATTCCAACTTTACCTGATCTTCCAGCATTCATATAGCACAAGATTTAAATCAGGAGATTACAAACCACATTTCAAGCATCTAATATCTCCCTTATTACGCACTCTATTATCTCTTTCAATATGAGATGAGATGTGATCGTCTGTTCCCCGATATAGGGAAAGACGATCAGTGACGTCACACGTCCAGCCCCTACAGCTAGAAACACATATGAGGTCACACTTAACCCCTACAGCGCCCCCTAGTGGTTAACCCCTTCACTGCCATTGTCATTTTCACAGTAAGTAGTGCAATTTTATAGCACGTCTCGCTGTGAAAATGACAATGGTCCCAAAAATGTGTCAAAAATTG
>NC_053496.1:18417586-18460086 GCF_905171775.1 Rana temporaria
TTCCATTTTAGGGTGGAACTCCGCTTTAAGTGTCAATGTACCGCATTAGGCCCCCTAAAAAGAGAAAAGTTTAATTTAAAAAAAAATAATAATTTGGGCAACCACCATCCTCAAACAGATCAATCAAGTACAGTAACCCAAGTGTATCTTCCTTGGAAGTGTCATACATGCAGGCCCGGATTTCCCACAAGGCCACTGAGGCCAGGCCTTGGGGCGGCAGGGCTCCAAGGGGCGGCAGTGGCATGGAGTCCCCCCGACGCCCGGAAGATACAGTTAAGGGCGGTAAGTTATGGGGGAATCCACTCGCTCGTTAACAAGTGATTGCGGCGATGACGCCGAAATCACTTGTAAAATATGTGCTCCCGTCCGTCCTCCCCTCTCCCCCCCACATACCTCTCTCTGCTGGCTCTGTGTTCGGGACTCCGTCCTCCCCCCGGCCACCGAGTCTGTCTCCTGTCCCTGCTGCCGATGTACACAGTGAGAGGGGTGAGCTGTGCTCTTCCCATCTCAGCTGTAACAGGAGTTCTAGCACAGTGCTAGGACTCCTGTTTTGGAGGTGACAGGGTCAATAAAGAGAACATGTCACCTCCAATTGCTATCACACAGGAAATTGTTTTCTCCTGTGCGATAGCAAAAAAAAATTGATAATAAATAAATAATAAGAAATAACAATTAAATTAATAAAATAGAAAAAGTAAAGAATAAGAAAAATAAGAAAATTATACAAAAATTTACAAAAGTAAGCGACAAGCTACAAATAAAAAAAAGTGATAAAAAAGTAAAAAAACAAACAAAACATATTTGATCTAACCGTGCCGCACAGTCTCCGTTGATTTGGGGGGGGGGGTTCTGTTGGCGGGGAGGCGGTGCATTGTGGAACCTGGCCTTGGGGTGGCAGGGAGAGAATATCCGGCCCTGCATACATGCCAACATTTTCATGTCTCCCTCTTCTCTATAAGAGAGGGATGGATTTAGCCCAATCGCTCAGTCTTTTTTAAACAAGCCAGAAAATTTCATTATGTGATAAAGTGTGTCCAACAGATATATTTGCCCATTATTACCCCCTAAGGAGGCCACAGACAGTCCAATTATCGTAAGCAACGCTTAAATTGGGAGCATTGCTTATGATTGGGCCACCTATCGGCACACAAAAGGCGAGGGTGTGATTTTAGCTGCCCGGAGCAAAAGGGACAATTTTGGGGTAGGATAATGAATTGTTTTTACAGAAGAAAAATAATAAAATGTGTGTTTAATGTTGGTGTACAATATGTACCAAGGGGGTTAAATGGCTCATAAATGTCATATCCAGGGTACATTACTATATAAAAAAAAGGCAGAAAATATTGCTTTGCTTCACAGCCCTGAGCTCCTACCCAGCCTGAAAATAATCACCGTTCATCAGAATATGTATGAGACTATGGAGAATTCCTCGACAAGGAAGGCATGCACATAGCGAGCGCGCTGAATGCAGAAGAGCTTGTAATGATGGAAATGTCTTCCCATTAAACTGAAAAAGCCACATTTTCATAGAAAAACAAAATTTAACAAAAAGCAAAGTTTTATCAATTCAAGAAGTAGTATGGTGGGAGAGATTCAAGATATTTGCTTAACTGAACGGCAATCTAAAGCAGTAGCTTGGGTCCTCCATGTATTCTTTCAGCTCCCCTTCTTGGTTTCCTAGTGCAAATCAATACTGCCTTTATTCTACTGATATCTGAAGCATTTATTACAGTGGGACCTCGGACTACGAGCATAATCCGTTCCAGGAGAATGCTCTTAATCCAAAGTACTTTCATATCAAAGCGAGTTTCCCCATTAAAGTCAATGGAAACTAAAACAATTTGTTCTGCATCGACTTCAATGGCGCGCAATACCGCATGTGGCCAGAGTTGGGGGGCGCCGGAGATCCTGGGAAACACAAAAAGGCCAAAGGACAGCACGGCTGAACTCGTAAAACGGCTCCGAACGTCTCCCCCCACCGCAGGCCAAACGCGGTGCTGCACACCGCTGTGGCTTGAATTCTGCTCGTTTCGTGAGACAATACTCGCAAACCGAGTCAGGATTTTTTTTTTTTTTTTTAAATACAGCGCTCGTATTGCGAAACGCTTGGTTAACTGCGTTACTCGCAATCCGAGGTTCCACTGTACATTTAATTTCGTAATAAATGTGGAACATTATACATGTTACCTGAATAGGTAAAAGGATAACACATTATGGTGTAATATTGAGGGGAGGCATTTCCCAATAAACTGATATTATCCTGTCCAGTTATGCCATAGAAGACAAACCACAGGTGTCATTTCAGTGCTCGTTTATGACTACATGCTTTTTGCCTATGAATTGCATACAGCAATACAATTTTATTTAGGAGTTAAAGTGTTACTAAACACACAGTCTGTATATGTAGTAAAGCATGCTCGTTTTACTCACTGTGGAGCCCAAGGGGTTAATCTTGCGCATTAAGTAAAAAAGGCCTTTAGATTTGGGGGGGGGGTCAGAGAAGACAGGATCTATCTGCTGATAGAACAGAGCCTTGGGAGCAAGCTGCACATGCTCAGTTTGGTGTGTATTGCTTGAGGTTTTTTTTTTTCTTGGGAGAGTGCTTGTGATCAGCACAGGGCCAATCAGCACTGTCCAAAGGGTCAGGGGTCCTGCAGACTGAGGCCCCATACACACGGCCGAGGAACTCGACGTGCCAAGCACGTCGAGTTCTGGGATGAAGCCGCCGAGGAGCTCGGCGGGCCGCCTTCTCCCATAGAACAACGAGAAAATAGAGAACATGTTCTCTATTTTCTCGTCGAGCTCCTCGGCGGCTCCATCGGGCCAAAACTGTACAGACGACAGAGTTTCTCGGCAGAATCCGGGTTTTGACCGAGTTTCTCGGTGAATTCTGCCGAGAAACTCTGTCGTGTGTACGGGGCCTCATAGGACAATCAAAGGAGAATAAAAACCACTCCCACAAACTTTAGCCAGACACTAATAGAAGTCACAAGACTGCTATCTACTGCTGATGAGAAAAGGTATTTAGCAGTTTACATTTACTAAAATAATTGCATTTCCATGTTCTGTGTATTGGGATTGAGCCTGCATGAGTGCCGCCATAAAAAGCGACTTGCTACGGAGGCACTCAGAAGGCAGGAGGAGCCAAGAGCGCCAGATTGGGGTTGCTCTGTGAAGAACCATTGCATTGCACAGAGAAGATAAGAACAAAACAATTAAACCTTTAAAAATCACTTTAACCGGTTAACGACCGGCTCACTAACATATACGTCGGCAGAATGGCGCGGCTGAACAAAGTGACATATTTACGTCACTTTGAATTTCCTGCCGTGCAGGCACGCCCCTTGCCGCGAGCACCACGACTGTGCCCGCGGGACCCACGGACTCTTAGTCCGTGTCCCGCGATTGGGTCACGGAGCTGCAGAACGGGGAGAGGCCAGGGACACTGATCGTCTGCTCCCTCTCATCAGGAGCAACGATCAGTGATGCGTCACGCGTAGCCACGCCCCCTGACAGTTAGAATCACTCCCTAGGACACACTTAACCCCTTCCTAGCCCCCTAGTGTTTAACCCCTTCACTGCCAGTCACATGTATATACAGTGCATTTTTATAGCACTGATCGCTGTATTAATGTGAATGATGCCAAAATAGCATCAAAAGTGTCAGATATGTCTGCCATAATGTCGCAGTCACGATAAAAAAAAAAGTAAAAAATAATCACTGATCGCTGGCCATTACTAGTACGAATTTCTTTAAAAAATATTAATAAAAATGCCACAAGACTATCCCCTATTTTATAGATGCTATAACTTTTGCGCAAGCCAATGATACTTTGCTTATTGCGATTTTTTTACCAATAATATATAGAAGAATACGTATCGGCCTAAACTGAGGAAAAATATTTATATATATTTTGGGGGATATTTATTATAGTAAAAAAATAATTGCTTTTTTTTTCAAAATTGTCACTCTATTTGTTTATAGCGCAAAAAAAAGAAAGCTCTATCTGTGAAAAAAAAAAAAAAAAAAAAAAAAAAAACACGTCAATTTTGTTTGGGAACCACGTCGGAAGTCTATCTATACGACGCAAAATACCAGCTTTAACTATACGCCGGAAAAAGCCGACTAGAGACGACGTAAGAGAATGCGATGGCCGCGCGTACGTTCGTGGATCGTCGGAAATAGCTAATTAGCATACCCGAGGCGGAAAACGACGCAAACTCCACCCAGCGGACGCCGAAGTATTGCATCTACGATCCGAAGGCGTACGAAGCCGTACGCCTGTCGGATCAAACCCAGATGCCGTCGTATCTTGGTTTGAGGATACAAACTAAAGATACGACGCGGGAAATTTGAAAGTACACCTGCGTACTCTCTCTATGGATCTGGCCCTAAGTGGCTAAACAGGTTTAACTTGGGAAAAATAGATCGACTTTCCATGATCTAGCGGTCCCACCTCTTCTTTGGACATTATGTAGGAATCTTATACATCTTTTTTTTCAGGTTGTAAAAAAATAAGTTTTTAAGGCTCTAGAAAAACCTTTTTTTTTTTTTAACTTGATCATTAAAATGGCCTTGCCCACACACGATCATGAAAAAAATAAAAATGCTCTAGCAAAGCGCGGTGACGTACAACACGTACAACGGCACTATAAAGGGGAAGTTCCATTCGGATGACGTCACCATTTAGCTGATTTTGTGTTAGTAAAAGACGATTCGCGCTTTTCTGTCTGTTACAGCGTGATGAATGTGCTTACTTCATTACGAACGGTAGTTTTACCAGAACGAGCGCTCCCGTCTCATAACTTGCTTCTGAGCATGCGCGGATTTTTTAACGTCGTTGAAGCCCACACATGACCATTTTTTACAACCCGAAAAACAACATTAAAAAAGTCGTGAAAAAATAGAGCATGTTCGAGAAAAAAAATTGGCAGTTTTTTAGAACCCGAAAAATGCTTTGAAGCCCACATACACACGATCGTTTTTAACTACGTTAAAAAAAATGTAATTTTTTAGAACCCGAAAAACGGTCGTGTGTTCTCGGCATAAGAGCCTCCTTTGAGGAATGATTATCAGGTATCAGACAACTTCTATTATTTCTGAAAGTGAAAAAAGCATAAAAACTACCACCATTGTATCTGACACAAGGCAATTGTGTAGCCGTTCTGTTATCACTGAAGACACATTGCTCCAGACTACTTCAAATTGCACGATCGTCCTCACGTGGGCGCCTCTCGTGACATCTACCTCAATTTTATCACATCTGTGCTAGTTTAAGCTCATGTCTTTACACGGCAGGTGACAAAATGTCTCAACGCTCAGTTCCTATTTAGAACAATGAGATTAATCTCCTCAAGTGTTGTCACACCTCGGGAATTGTGTGACAAAATGCTCAGGTGTAAATGGGGGCTGAAGAGTTTTGGATCAAGTATTTGCTCAGTAAAAAACATAAAACTGGTTCTTAACCACTTAAGACCCGAACCTTTAGGCAGCTAAAGAACCCGGGCCAGTTTTTGCGATTTGGCACTGCGTCGCTTTAACTGACAATTGCGCGGTCGTGCGACGTGGCTCCCAAACAAAATCGGCGTCCTTTTTTTCCCACAAATAGAGCTTTCTTTAGGTAGTATTTGATCACCTCTGCGATTTTTATTTTTTGCGCTATAAACAAAAATAGAGCCACAATTTTGAAAAAAAAAAACAATATCTTTTACTTTTTGCTATAATAAATATACACACACACACACACACACACACAATATATACACACACACACACACACACATATATATATATATTCCTCAGTTTAGGCCGATAGGTATTCTACCTATTTTTGGTAAAAAGAAATCGCAATAAGCATTGATCGGTTTGTTTGCGCAAAATTTATAGCGTTTTTTTTTTTTTTTTTTACTACTAATGGCGGCGATCAGCGATTTTTTTTCGTGACTGCCATAATGTCGCAGTCACAAAAAAAAAAAAAAACACTGATCGCCGCCATTAGTAGTAAAAAATAAAAAAAATAATAAAACGATCCCCTATTTTGTAAACGCTATAAATTTTGCGCAAACCAATCGATAAACGCTTATTGCGATTGTTTTTACCAAAAATAGGTAGAAGAATACGTATCGGCCTAAACTGAGGGAAAAAAAATGTATATATGTTTTTGGGGGATATTTATTATAGCAAAAAGTAAAAAAAATTGAATTTTTTTCAAAATTGTCGCTCTATTTTTGTTTATAGCGCAAAAAATAAAAACCGCAGAGGTGATCAAATACCACCAAAAGAAAGCTCCATTTGTGGGGAAAAAAGGACGCCAATTTTGTTTGGGAGCCACGTCGCACGACCGCGCAATTGTCTGTTAAAGTGACGCAGTGCTGAATTGTAAAAAGGCCTTTGGCCATTTAGCAGCATATTGGTCCGGTCCTTAAGTGGTTAAGTCAAAATTTTTAAAGAAAGAAAGAAAGAAAGAAAGAAAGAAAGAAAGAAAGAAAGAAAGAAAGACGCTCTCAAACCAAGTTACTCTCAATCCAAGGTTTTACTGCACAGGATGCATTGATGTACTTTTCACATCAATGCATCATAGGAGTCAATTCATGTTTTTGTCATGCAGAGCTCAATCCTTGATTGGGACTTCCTAGTCCATTATACATAATCTGCCTTGCGTTATGACATTAAAAAAAACGGCAAGTGGTCGTGTAGCTTTAACTGTTTTTGGATTATAATCCATTCGTTGCCATAGTTTCTGACTGGCTGAGCAGAATTCCTTTTTACAATGCATAAATTCTCAGTTAAATTTAAAATGTGATTAAAATCACTGAATTAATCATAAGCACCCTCAAGCCCCGGCAGAAATGTCACTAAATGCTCTGTAAAACAGAGGGGGACAAACGCGCAACACGGCCCTCCCATATATTTCTGGTCCAACGCTGTCACTCAAAAATGATGAAATAGAACTTCAATCCTCTCTACCGCTTTAATCAGCCATGATGATCCCTTTTTAAGAAGCGTTGTAGGTGTCATTCATAAAATCCTTCCCGAGAAGACACACCAAGCACAAAATGTGCTGGGCTCGTGCCAATCGGTGGCAATTTCTAGAGATTAAAGTAGAATTATAGGCAAAACATTTTTAATTCGTAAGGGACAGTTATAACCCAGCAGGTATTTTTTTGCCATCTGCACCTTTGGGGAGATTTCCTTTAACCACTTAACCCCCAGACCATATTGCTGGTCAAAGACCAGAGCACTTTTTGCGATTCGGCACTGCCTCGCTTTAACTGACAATTGCGCGGTCGTGCGATGTGGCTCCCAAACAAAATTGGCGTCCTTTTTTTCCCCACAAATAGAGCTTTCTTTTGATGGTATTTGACCACCTCTGCGGTTTTTAGTTTTTGCGCTATAAACATAAATAGTGCGACAATTTTGAAAAAAAAATTATATTTTTTACTTTTTGCTGTAATACATATCCCCCAAAAATATATATATATTAAAAAAAGGGGCGGGGAAGGGGTCAAGTATGTTCCCTGGGTGTGTTCTAACTGTAGGGGGGGTGGGACTCACTAGGGGAAATCACTGATCGCTGTTCATACATTGTATGAACAGACGGTCAGGCATTTCTCCCCTGACAGGACCGGGAGCTGTGTGTTTACACACACAGCTCCCGGTTCTCGCTCTGTAACGAGCGATTGCGGGTGCCGGGCGGTGATCGTGACCGCCAGGGGCGGGAGCCAGGAGCGAGCGGGGCGGCGCACGCACCCCTAGTGGGCGCTTCGCCTGCCGATGTAGAGCTACGGGCTCTCGTGCAGGAGAGCCGACCTGCCGCCGTAGAACTGCGGCGGCTGGTCGGCAACCAGTTAATGAGACTTTTGCACCTGTTTAAAAAGGGTAGTTTGGTCCCAACTATCTCAAGCTTGAGGCCGGGGTTCACACTAGTGTAACAAAACGCTCCGACATAGGCCGCTCAAGTTGCACGACTTGTGAAAAAAATCAATTTTTTCCCTATGGGAGCCGTCTTAAGTGGTCCGACACATGTAGTCCCTGCACTACTTTGGTCTGACTTTGATCCTACTTCAGCCCATTGAACATCACTGAAGTCGGATTGCCATCTTGCATGATCCGACTTTAGCATGCGACTTGTGCTCTGATGATCTTGAGGGGAAACGCCACGCCAAATTTGAATAAAAAAGCTGGCATGGGTTCCCCCCTCCAAGAGCATACCAGGCCCTTCGGTCTATTATGGATATTAAGGGGAACCCCTTATGCTGAAAAGGCACAGGGGTCCCCCCAAAATCCATACCAGACCCTTATCCAAGCATGCAGCCCGGCAAAAAAGAAAAAAGGGGGTGACGAGCATGCGCCCCCCTCCTGAACTGTACCAGGCCGCATGCCCTCAACATGGGGGGGTGGGTGCTTTGAGGCAGGGGGGCCCTGCGCCCCCCACCCCACAGCACCTTGCCCCCATGTTGATGAGGACAAGGGCCCCTTCCCGACAACCCTGGCCATTGGGGTCTGCGGGCGGGGGGCTTATCGGAATCTGGGAGCCCCCTTTAATAATTGTTGGGGAAGAAGGATCCCCGTTTATTGAAGTCGGACTTCAAGTTGCAGGGCAAAATTAGATCCAAACACTGTCGTATCATACCAGTGTGAACCCAGCCTGAAGGGTGCCTTCTCCAGACTGCAGGTTTCTGCTCTTTCCACGGATGTCCAATAGAATTCAGGTTGGGGCTCATGGAAGGCTACTTCAAGTTTTGTTCCTAGCCATTCTTGGGTGCTTTTAGCTGTGCATTTTGGATTGTTATCCCTTTGGAGGACCCATGATATGCAACGGACATTTGACAGCATGTTTTGTTCCATAATTCCATGATAGTCTTGAGTTTTTGTGCCCTGCACAGATTCAAGGCACCCAATGCCAGACACAACAAAGCAACCTGAAGACTATACCTATGGTGAAAAATAGAAGAGGCTTGGTTATGGGTTTGTTTCTTTGAAAGCTTAAATGTTTTCATTTGTGAACATAAAGCCAATGAGAAGCTCCAGTTTTGTCTTCTGTTCAAAAGACATTCTCCTAAAACCATTGTGGCTTTTCAATATACATTTTAGCAAATTCCAGTCTGGCTTTTCAGTATTGCAGGTCTACTGTACACGAGACAATTGCTTTACGTTTCAGGAGGAATGAAGCATTGTTTCAAAGCTGTCAATTAGTACCAACCAATTTGTCCGCAGCTGTATTATTATACACTGTAGAAATGAAAAATACCAACTTATACTGCAATTAGATTACATTTTTTACTGCCAAAATGACAAGAAATTAGCAGCAAAACTTTGACAAAATTAACTAGTAAAACTGCCTTTTTTGTTCTGGCTCCTGGCCGACTTAATAGCATCTGCATATATGATCCCCATAGGGAATAGCCATTTTGCAGTCTATTAATTAAACGTAGACAATCTCTGAAGAACACACTTGAAAAGGTGTTGCCACCATGTGGACACACACACACACACACACACACACACACACACACACTACAGGCTACCTGCAGAAAAACTACAGGGGTGTGGGCACAAGACCAGCCACCCTGCACAAGGAGACAGGGCAGCAGTGACTTATCTTGGTACAAGAAGCAAGGCCCAGCAAGGCTGACAAGGTCCAGGCCTAGGAAGGCACTTTGCGGGGGCAAAAAATACCCCCTGTTCCGTTTTCTCAAGTCCTGGTTCTTGCGGCCACCTCCCACACAAATACAGCAGGCAGTATATGGAGAGCATGCGACGACGACGACTGGCACCCCCCAAGCAGCCGATGATTGGCCAGAGCGGCTGCATGCAATTTGCCTGGTGGAGCAAAATACTCCGCCCACTCTCCACGCGGCTTTCTTCTTTGTTGAATCTTCTCTGCGACCCGGGGGGATAGAAAATAGGGCGAGAGGAGCACAAGGGGAACAAACACCCAGCCAGCGGCCGGGGCAGCATGTAAAAATGTTACTTGCACTGCTATGGGCACTGGTAGGCTGCACCGATATAGGGCACCGATGAGCTGCACTAGTTGCCCCCTGATGAGGCTGCACTGCACCAATAAGGCAGCACTGATATGGGCACTGATCGGACTTCACTGAGGGGCACCGATAGGCTGCATTGATGGCAACTGATGAGGCTACTTGGTAAACACTTAATGTACATAGCGGAAGAGGTGGTGCCTAAATAGGAAGGGGTGTCGTTTAGAGATGGGGTTGATTTTAAACAGGAAGGGGTATGGCCTTGACAGGAAGGGGTGGACCATATTTTAATTAGGGGTGCATGAGTTTAGTCAGGCCTAGGGCAGCACAAAACCTAAATACATCACTGAATGTGTGAAAATCTTCAGCGCTGTTCAAAGTGAAATTAAATAAATGAAAAATATAAATGAAACAATCTAGGTGAAAACAACTCACTGTGCATGGAAAAACAAAACAGGGGTGATGAGCGCAAGGTAAATAATAATATAATATAATATAGAGATGCTCAAAAAAGTGCCTATGTGATAATAATGATGATTAAAGTGCTAATGCTGGATAATAAACAATCAAATAGACATATAAATGCTAAAAGGTAAATGACCAAAAAAAGACCAGCATGGCCCATAAACTATACAATATAGTTGTGCACCAGCAATTTATATTGTATAGTTTATGGGCCATGCTGGTCTTTGTTTAATGTGGCCCCCCTGGTAATTTGGATACATACTATATTTATCGGCGCTGCCTCGGAGGGGACAACAAGTGCTGTCAAATTACATACAGGAGAATCTCCTGTTTACTCTGCGACATCTGTAATAGGAAGTCCTGTCTCCTGAGCTGTCATTGGACGACTCCTCTGTCTATCATAGGAGGCGGGAGAAATTGTATTAACCACTTAAGCCACGGACCAATATGCTGTCTAAAGACCCAAGGTGTTTTTACAGTTCGGGACTGCGTCGCTTTAACAGACAATTGCGCGGTCGTGCGACGTGGCTCCCAAACAAAATTGGCGTCCTTTTTTCCCCACAAATAGAGCTTTATTTTGGTGGTATTTGATCACATCTGCGGTTTTTAGTTTTTGCGCTATAAACAAAAATAGAGCGTCAATTTTGAAAAAAAATTCAATATTTTTTACTTTTTGCTATAATAAATATCCCCCAAAAACATTATATATATATATATATATATATAATGTTTTCCTCAGTTTAGGCCGATACGTATTCTACCTATTTTTGGTAAAAAAAAAAATCGCAATAATCGTTTATCGGTTGGTTTGCGCAAAATTTATAGCGTTTACAAAATAGGGGATAGTTTTATTGCATTTTTATTTTTTTTACTACTAATGGCGGCGATCAGCGATTTTTTTCGTGACTGCGACATTATGGCGTACACTTCGGACAATTTTGACACATTTTTGGGACCATTGTCATTTTCACAGCAAAAAAATTATTTAAATTGCATTGTTTATTGTGAAAATTACAGTTGCAGTTTGGGAGTTAACCACAGGGGGCGCTGTAGGAGTTTCGTTTCATCTAGTGTGTGTTTACAACTGTAGGGGGGTGTGGCTGTAGGTCTGACATCATCGATCGTGTCTCCCTATAAAAAGGGATCACACGATCGATGCAGCCGCCACAGTGAAGAACGGGGAAGCCGTGTTTACCCACGGCTCTCCCCGTTCTTCAGCTCCGGGGACCGATCGCCGCACTCCAGCGGCGATCAGGTCCGCGGGACCCGCGGTCCCGTTCACGGAGCTTCGGACCGGGTCGCGGGAGCGCGCCCGCGACCCACGGCTGGGTACTAGTAAAGGACGTACCTGTACGTGCCCAGCCGTGCCATTCTGCCGACGTATATGTGCAGGAGGCGGTCCTTAAGTGGTTAAATGTAACCACATTGCTACACTTAGAGGCGCCTCTCTCCCCTTTTATACTCAGTTGTGACTTGATAAATGAGCAATGTCTTGATATACAAGTAGGATCAAGTCAAAATGTATAAAAAAAAATAAATAAAGTTGATGGTCTTGCAAAACACTATCAGACCAAGCTGCTCTCAATCCATGGTCTTACTGTAAAGTGGAAGGTGACAACAGGCGGACACATTTCACTCCCTATGACCCAGGGTCGTAATGACCTACATCACTCAAGGCAGAACAGACGACATTCATTTTCTGTTGAATTCAGGAAATCATTATTCCTCTTGTACCCAGAGTGGGCACCCGTTTCCTACGCCTGAAAATAGGCTGTTACATTGTTAAAAAAAAAAAAAAAAAAAAACACACAACAGGATACCATTAGTAGTCTCTTGACGTCTTTCTCAAGAAAACTACAAGTGAGTGGGGAAGTTCCTTGACACGCTTTCCTAGATTTTGGGCTCCAAGGCGGCTGGTCTGTCTTCTACGCGTTCCGTCCGACCATCATTGAAATTCTCAGCACAAAGAACAGGGAACAATCCAAGTCACTTTTATTCACCGGAAAAACATATGCTAATCGGAAGAAGCTGGTAACTACAGGAGACGGAGGCAGCAGGGCTTCTACATATTACATAATAACTAGATATTCTGAAAAGCAGTATTTAAAAAAAAAAAATTAAAAATAAATCCCCAGAAAAATAATCAAATCAGTTTAAAAAATAATGAATAGGAATTTTTACATTGAGTGTTGGTCCCAATGTCTGCTAAAGCCACAAGGAAGTACACTGCTAGCAACGCTGCATTGGTATACACTATATTACCAAAAGTATTGGGACACCTGCTATATATTATATTACCGTATAAGCCGACCCGAATATAAGCCGAGGCACCCAATTTTACCACAAATAAAACTGTGAAAACGTATTGACTCGGGTGTCCATCTGCATACCTCACTGTGTCCATGACTAGACTTACGTTTAACATGGGAGTCTATGGAAGGGGTGCCCGGCTTTGAAAAATCGGTGCTCCCTGGCCGTAGGTCCACCAGACAGCAAACTTTACACACTTGTAGAGGAGAACTACATGTGTGCAAAGTTTCCGGTCCAGAGGCCCTACGACCGGTCGGTACCGGGTCCCCAAAGTCCGGGAGATTAGGCGCAAAAAGGGGATTCGAGTACAAGCCGAGGTGGGCATTTTCAGCACAAAAAAAGTGCTGAAAAACCTGACTTATACAAAAAAAAAAAAATGTATATATATTTATCTATATATCTATACATCTATATATCTCTATATCAATATCACACACACGTGTGCAATAAATAAATAGCCCCAGAAGATAAATGGTTTAAAAAAAAAACAGCTTTGCCAATACGCATTGGGCAGTAACAGCAAAACCATAGTTCCCATCTGTCCCCGATTTCGAGGGACTGTCCCTGATTTGGAGCAATGTCCCTCTGTCCCTCTTTCCTCCTCATTTGTCCCTCATTTTGGTCTGATCTACATAGTTGTATATAAAATTCACTTTATCTTTCAAAGAGTGTTTCCCATTGCTAAACCTTCATTCAATTTCTAATTTGCTGCATTTGTAAATTTTAAAAGCCAATATAAAGGAACAGTAGTGGTAAAAAAAAAAAAAAAAAGTCCTTGTGGATTTAATTAACCTTTTTTTGTTAATTCTCTTTTAAGGGGGTGTGTCCTATGCCTACATACATTTTCCAGTAGGTGTCCCTCATTACCATCTCAAAATGTTGGGAGGTATGGCAAAACATGTAAAGTAAAAATATAGTCCAGCGGTTTAAATACATTCTTGCAGTTCAGGTCACAAGATGCAGTGCAACCACTCCAAAATGTATACATTTAGCACAGCAACAAAACAAATCAGCTCTGAAGTATGTGGTAAAGCCAAAATATACAGTTTACATTTGTGGTTTGGTGTTTATATGTGGATACACTAGTAACATTCCCCCCCCCCCCCACTCCCACCGCCCCCACTTTTGGATTTTACTTTTTCAGTGCATGATTAATTTGTGTTGGGTCAGCCAAATACAACCGCAATGGTGTCCGATGATAAACAGGATTATAAAAGTGTTATTTTACCTTAAAAACAGAAAGACATTTAAAGTGGATGTAACCCCACTCTCATCCTTTCTAAACTCCTGCCATAGTGCTGATCTATACGGATATAGATGCCTCCTGCATGTATCCTTACCTGTCAAATGTCTCCCCTCTGTCTGTTATAAGAACTGAAAAACTGCAGATTCTGTGGGTGGGTCTGTTGTCTGGAGCTCGGTGGGTGGAGTCGTGATGTCAGTAGACTCCCCGCCCTCCTCTACACTCCCCTTGTCAGCATGCATTTTGTCCTGTTTATTTCTTACACTAAATTCTGCTATGATCAATAACATCCAGTCAAAATCCAGAAAAGTAACCACATAACTTCAGAAAAGGAGTGGGGGTAGGAATTAAAAAAATAATGCCTGTCTCCAGGCTAGTGCATGAGATATGCAAATAACCTGTCACTCGGAGCAAGGGGGCGGAATGGACAAAAGTTTGTCCATTTATTTCACTGAAAAAAAAGAGGATTGCTCAGAGCTGTATTAATTTTTTGTGGCAAGACTGGGCACAGATTATAGGAAATCTTTTAATCTACATTGCGACAGCAAAAAAATAAAATAATTTTTTTGGGGGGTTTACGCCCACTTTAAGCCTCGTACACACGAACCAATTTTATGACCACAATTGTCTGAGGGACGTGTCGTGTCGGATAATCTGCCTGTGTGTACGCTCCATCAGACAATTGGCTGAATTAACAACAACAACAACAGTTGGCTGTTCATGCTCACCAACTGTCTGGCAATAAATCTGTTACGTCGGTTTATCCGATCGTGTGCACACAAATCTGTCCAACTAAAATCCAAAGTACAAACACGCATGCTCAGAACCAATGCTAACCATCAGACAACAATAGCAGAAGTTGCCCAAAGGGTGCCGGTAAAGAGTTGAATCACCAC
The DNA here is from genome assembly GCF_905171775.1 of Rana temporaria. Taxonomy (NCBI): domain Eukaryota; kingdom Metazoa; phylum Chordata; class Amphibia; order Anura; family Ranidae; genus Rana; species Rana temporaria. The sequence goes on from NC_053496.1 coordinate 18,432,485, forward strand.
GCTAGCACAAACCTCCGTGCTAGCTGAGGAGAAAAGACAGAACGAAAAAAATAAATAAAACTTTTGGTGTGTTTCCACAAAGTAGAAAACCCCTCCTCCTATAGCGAGTCGCCATCCGCCCACAGTTAGAACACAAAATAGGGAACACAGTTAACCCTTCCCTACCAGTTACATTTACACAGTAATCAGTGCATATTTATAGCACTTATCGCTCTGTAGATGTGAATGGTGTCAAAAGTGTCCGGCCTGTCCAGCGCAACACCGCGCAAAAAAAAAAAAAAGGAATTTACCGCCATTGCTAGTAAATGAAGTGGTTAAGCACTACATGCATCGAGAACTATGACCAGCATAATTGGCTTTTTATCAGTCAAGTCCCATCCCCGGAAAGTGTCAAGGCCATGGTAATAGCTTGCCATCCAAGGAGCTTGCCTAAAAATGTATACAGTATTTGCCAAACTTGTAATTGGTGCAACAAAACGGCACAATATCATCATTAGAAGGCAGCATTGTATGCATACCTCCCAACTTTCTGAGATGGGAATGAGGGACACCTATCAGCAAAAGTATGCAGCCATAGGACACACCCCTTGCCACGCCCCCTTAAAGGAGAATTGTACAAAAAAATAAGACTGGTTAAACCCAGAAGTGCTTTTTTTACCACTACTATTCCTTTATATTGGCTTTTGGAATTTACAAATGCAGCAATTTAGAAATCAGATGAAAGTTTAGTGCTGGGAAACACTTTTTGATAGATAAAAAGTGCATTTTATATACATCTATATAGATCAGACCAAAATGAGGGACAAATGAGGAGAATGAGGGACAGAGGGACATTGCTCCAAATCAGGGACAGTCCCTCGAAATCAGGGACAGCTGGGAGGTATGTGTATGTAGTGAATGTGGAATGACTGTAGAGCATGATCAGGTTAGCAGTCTATTTAGCAAATGAGTAATGAGCGCTGCGATTTTAATAGATTTTTGTAAGCAATTTACTTTCTTGTAAACGATAAGTAATCCTTTAATTAGGCCCATTTTTTGTAAATGAGTGCCAGGGAATAAGATTTAGTGAAAGGCTGACAGAAATGTTCTCTAGAAGCCGTTTGCATCTCCGCTAGAGTTTATGATCACTTTAACGGCCCCTTTCACACTTGTGCGACTTCAGTCACATGACAAGTCGTTTCCAATGATAACCAATTCATAAATGCAGACTTCAAAAGTAGTCCCTGTACCGACTTTCATGAGAGTTGAGGTCCAGATACCTCAAGCTTATACAGGCATTCCCTGAAATAGTGTCAAAATCACGCAACTTTGATCGCGGTAGTGTGAAAGGGGTCTAAAAGGCCAAGTTCATCTTTTTTTTTCTAAATTCCATCTCCCCTATGTACCAATATAGCATTAATGTACCGTATATACTCGAGTATAAGCAGAGTTTTTCAGCCATTTTTTTGGGGGGCTGAAAAAAAAAACCCTTGGCTTATACTCGAGTCAGTACCTGACTTCTTGCCAGGCGTCCATTTATTTTAAAAGTCGTGGGCCTCCTCCTGGTGTTCCGTGATAGGCATTTGACACAGTGTTACGCCTATCACGGAGGTCCTCTCATCCTCAGACAGTTTCCCAGCAGACAGAGTCTTGGGATCAGCAGAAGATTGCAGGTACTCGGGCACAGAGAGGTATGGCACAGTGAGACTGCAATTGGCACAGTGAGGCATTGCACAGTGAGACTGCAATGGGCACAGCGAGACTGCAATGGGCACAGCGAGACTGCAATGGGCACAGCGAGACTGCAATGGGCACAGCGAGACTGCAATGGGCACAGCGAGACTGCAATGGGCACAGCGAGACTGCAATGGGCACAGTGAGGCATTGCACAGTGAGGCTGCAATGGGCACAGTGAGGCTGCAATGGGCACAGTGAGGTGTGCAAATGGGCATTGTTGACCCTCTTTTCCGCCTACAGTAGCTGCTGCATTTTCACCCTCGGCTTATACGCGAGTCAATACGTTTTCCTATTTTTTTGTGGCAAAATTAGGTCCTCGGCTTATACTTGGGTCAGCTTATACTCGAGTATATACACATTACTTATTTTACAAAAATAAAACAGCTTTCCATTAATTCTACACACCCCTACCTCACTTTTTTTATAGCCGTTTAAAAAAAAAAGTAGAGAGCAGTGCAGCGCAAACCAATAATAAATAATAATAATAAAGTGAAATAATTCTTAAAAAGTCCAAAAGAAAATAAAAGTAAAAGATCTTGCTATCCAATTCTTAGGAATCTTCACCACGTGTTATTGAGCACACCAAACTTAAAACGCGATTCCTCCACCGATAAAGATGGGTACTCTCACCTCAGCAATAGACCACTGTATTACCAGATGGTCAAATAAGCATGTGGAATTCAGCAAAGAAAACCAGGAAGCAAAGTGGTGTTTCAATTCCTCAATACGACAGCCAAAACATATGGACCGGAACATGCAGGGAAAAAGACAATATTGTGCTAGCCCCCTCCCTTGGACTACAGGAGAGTGAGGACGCCCACCAACACACAGCTCCTTTCTCTATCTGCAACGTAGAGAGCGTCCTGACTCTCCTGTAGTCCAAGAGGGGGCGAGCACGACACTCCACACCAGGGAGAAAGCCTTGCATTACTGTGTGGAGTTACAGACAGAAGAACAGGAAGTGAGGATTTCTCAGAAGAAATAAGGACATTTAAAAGCAAAATGGAAGGATGAGGTAAGTGAAGGAGGACTGCACTAAGGGAAAGGAAGATATTTAGGAAAATAAATTGTACCTTTACTACCCCTTTAAACACTGGTCCATATAAGGTACAGGAGCGCCACCCCCTCTCTCCTGCACCGGTCTATCACAAATAGATTCATGCATTGCATGAATCTATCTATCTATCTATTGTCGCCACTGCCCCTATTCAGGTGTCCGGCCCCTTGTTTTTGTAAGCGCCTGATTAGAGCTGTTGGCTCCAAGAGGCTTCCAAACTGGTAAACAGCGGGCGTAATGCTGTTCGTTAGCCATTTACACAATGTTGTGCTAGGGAATCGAATAAATTGCTTCCCCAACACTGACCCGCCTCTCAGCCAATCAGGTGCACCAGGTCTGGTTACCCGATTGGCTGAAGCTATAGGCGCGGCAATTGGATGCCTATCAGGCGTCCAATCATAGCAGAAGACGGGAAGAGGACAGAAGACATTGAGGACTCAGAGGGAGCGTGGTGGACAGCGCCGAGACAGGTAAGTGCCGGGTGGGGGGCGCACACTGGCGGGAAATCAAGGGGGCGCACACTGGCGGCAATCAAGGGGGCGCACACTGGCGGCAATCAAGGGGGCGCACACTGGCGGCAATCAAGGGGGCGCACACTGGCGGCAATCAAGGGGGCGCACACTGGCGGCAATCAAGGGGGCGCACACTGGCGGCAATCAAGGGGGCGCACACTGGCGGCAATCAAGGGGGCGCACACTGGCGGCAATCAAGGGGGCGCACACTGGCGGCAATCAAGGGGGCGCACACTGGCGGCAATCAAGGGGGCGCACACTGGCGGCAATCAAGGGGGCGCACACTGGCGGCAATCAAGGGGGCGCACACTGGCGGCAATCAAGGGGGCGCACACTGGCGGCAATCAAGGGGGCGCACACTGGCGGCAATCAAGGGGGCGCACACTGGCGGCAATCAAGGGGGCGCACACTGGCGGCAATCAAGGGGGCGCACACTGGCGGCAATCAAGGGGGCGCACACTGGCGGCAATCAAGGGGGCGCACACTGGCGGCAATCAAGGGGGCGCACACTGGCGGCAATCAAGGGGGCGCACACTGGCGGCAATCGAGGGGGCGCACACTGGCGGCAATCGAGGGGGCGCACACTGGCGGCAATCGAGGGGGCGCACACTGGCGGCAATCGAGGGGGCGCACACTGGCGGCAATCGAGGGGGCGCACACTGGCGGCAATCGAGGGGGCGCACACTGGCGGCAATCGAGGGGGCGCACACTGGCGGCAATCGAGGGGCGCACACTGGCGGCAATCGAGGGGCGCACACTGGCGGCAAATCGAGGGGGGGCACACTGGCGGCAAATCGAGGGGGGGCACACTGGCGGCAAATCGAGGGGGGGCACACTGGCGGCAAATCGAGGGGGGGCACACTGGCGGCAAATCGAGGGGGGGCACACTGGCGGCAAATCGAGGGGGGGCACACTGGCGGCAAATCGAGGGGGGGCACACTGGCGGCAAATCGAGGGGGGGCACACTGGCGGCAAATCGAGGGGGGGCACACTGGCGGCAAATCGAGGGGGGGCACACTGGCGGCAAATCGAGGGGGGGCACACTGGCGGCAAATCGAGGGGGGGCACACTGGCGGCAAATCGAGGGGGGGCACACTGGCGGCAAATCGAGGGGGGCACACTGGCGGCAAATCGAGGGGGGGCACACTGGCGGCAAATCGAGGGGGGGCACACTGGCGGCAAATCGAGGGGGGGCACACTGGCGGCAAATCGAGGGGGGGCACACTGGCGGCAAATCGAGGGGGCGCACACTGGCGGCAATCGAGGGGGCGCACACTGGCGGCAATCGAGGGGGCGCACACTGGCGGCAATCGAGGGGGCGCACACTGGCGGCAATCGAGGGGGCGCACACTGGCGGCAATCGAGGGGGCGCACACTGGCGGCAATCGAGGGGGCGCACACTGGCGGCAATTGATTTTTTTTTGTTTGTTCACCCCCCCTAAAAATTTGGAGCACCAGCCACCACTAGTTTTATTTTATGACAACTTTTTGTTGTTTTCTGTCCTCTACTAAAAAATAATGATCTGTAAACTGCAGATGGCTCGGCATAAACAAATCAATGTTTACACTGGCTTAGCCCTGTATTGGCAGCTTAAGGCACATCGGAAAAGAAAAAGCAGAGGTAAAGGCTTATGTTTATAAAGTAGCTCGATATCCCCGATTATATAAGCGAAACGCGGTTTACATGTGCAGTTATCCCTTTAGAAATATCTGCTCCAGGGTGCCAATGTATAATGAAGCCGTCTGTCTTGTTACAAGAATCAACACTGGGGCACATTTTCAAAGCAAAGCAGAATTTAGTTGGGATACCGGCGTGACTTGGGCAGAACAGAAAGATGGAAAGGCAATATGTTGTACAATGTATACTTGCCTTGGAGGACTATGGGAATAAATTTGTAACAAAATGTTTAATTGTAATTACAGCTTACCCCATGTTGTTTGCAAAACAATACAAAGTGCCAAATTTACCAGCTTGTAAATGAATTTGTTGCAAAGCAAAATGATGCTGTAGCAGGATATTAGATGTCTACTTAGTGAGCGCCCACTCCGTCAATCTGTATCAGGCTTTTCAATGTGTTCCTGTGGCTTGGCTTTTCAGGGTCCGTTTCTGTCGGCTTGTGTTAATGGCCTCATGTTGACATCAATTTAAGCAGGGACTGAGATCATTCAATATTTATTGATAGTTGCATTTGATCGGCCGTTCACCTGCTTTGAGTGGATTGTGCAATCCCAATAAAAGCTTGTTGAGAAAGGCCTACATGTCTGCTATGTGCCTACATGAGTTTTACACTTTTTAAAACAGCAAACAAAAAGTGGCAGCGCCTCCCTATCCATGCATCCGGATCCTAATCTACAGAGCGCCCAGAGGCGATTTAGTTTGCATGTGCTGCGCTATATAAGTTCTTCACTCACTCACATGCGGGGCACCGGACGCATGGCTTCCAATGGCTTTTTTTTTTTTTAAGCATGTGATTAGAGCCAGAGGCTCTAATTGGCTTTAAAAAAGGGTGGGATGGGGCACAGAGCTCTGTGCCCCGAGCACACCCACTTGTGCGACAATAGCAAATTTTTATTCGCCATTGTCACACGGATTGTTCTCACGACCAATCAGCCGATTGGCTGGAGGAACAGGCGATCATTGGATGCCTAGAAGGAGGAGCCGCTGTGATGCAGAAGAAGAGGAGACGCGATGGAAACACCTCCCCGTGACCTAGATGGGGTAAGCGTGGGGCTGGATGACCGACTAACCGCTCGCATGTGGGTGGTTGCTGGTGCCGTCTGCGATACCGCCACCCCAATTTAAGAGGGAAGTTTCAGGATATTTTTTTCCCCCCCAAATAAACCACTTTGAAGCAAAATAATGGTCAGTGCCAATCCATGCAGCCTGATTACTGCCCATCTGCAACCTCAATGCAGCCTATATGCCCATCTGCAGCCTCACAATCTCATGCAGTGCAGGAAATCAGGAGAGGACAAGCACCGCCGGAATCACAGAGACTTCATCTTATGTTTAGAGTACCCGGCTCTCAGTCAGCAGTCACACACTCCCACCTCCGCAATCCCACCAGCTCCTGTAATTGACAGAACACTGGTCCAATGCCGGTGGCGGAGGCAGGATGTGTGTGACACGCCAGAGCCAAGTAAACAGGACTTGATGGCTCCGATTCCAGCATACACATATATTATTTTTACATATATATATTTTGTGACAGGAAGTCGGGTAAATCTGTGGGTGTTGTCACAGTCGGGACATACATTTCTGCCTTGTTAGACAATACACCAATCATTATTAGGCGTCGGCGGCCAGAAATAGCCAGGAAGGCTAAGGGCCATTGGAAGACTCCAGCTGTTCAGAGTGAGGCAATTAAAGGCCTCTATAAAGTAGCCCAGATGATAACCACTAATTGGCTGCATCACTCCTAAGGCTGTGTGAGTAGGAGAGCAGTGCCAGAAGGTCTTCTGTGGAGGTGAGGAGAGGATTGATTTTTCTGTGTGATAAAAATCAAAAGACTATTATTGTTTTGTGATGTATGACCAGCACTGTCTACCCAGCAGTAGGCTGTGTTAGACTTCATAGATAGGTTCCTGTGTGGAAGGTAGACGCCCCAAGTGGCTAGGATTTATTTTATGTTTGATTTTGTTTATGCCGTTTGGATGCTTGCACTTGTTTTCCAGCAAGATGGAAAAATAAACCAGAAACTTTGTTTTCAACCGTCTTTGACTGCCAGTCTATATAAAATTCAGTGTGTGGTGAACCCATCCAAGGGGTCACACACCCCGCTACGGAGCTAACCCCTCACAATATATACATATACACACACACAATTTTTTTTTAAGGAACAGAATAAAAAAAAAAAAAAAAAAATTGAAATGTAAAGCGCCCCATCCCCAGAAGCGAATGCATACGCAAGTCGCACCCACAAATTTAAACACAGTGTTCAAACCACACGTGAGGTATCATCGCGATCACTCGAGCAAGAGCAATAATTCTAGTACTAGACCTCCTCCAACTCTAAACTGGTAGCCTGTGAGAAATATTTAGAGCGTCGCCTTTGGAGATTTTTAAGCACCCTAGTTTGTCGCCATTCCACAAGCACAACTTGTTAGGCATCTTATTATCCTCTTCATTTATTAGCAAGTGAACGTGGCCCTCCATGCATTCACACACACTGTATCCGGCCCTCAAGTGGAAAAAGGTTGCTGACCCCCTGGCATACAGCTTCTGCGTTTTTCAAATTACCATTGACTTTGACTAATGTACGCTGCACATGTACCTCCCTTGTGCCCAAATACGTTGTACGAGCTGAACCACCTCATATGTATAAGCCCCAAAGAAAATCCCAGTGTAGGAAATGGCAAACATATGGAATCTTCACTCCGATATCTAAAGATACTTCGCAATGCCTTTGTTGGTCAGATTTCTCAGACTTTTCCCCCCCCCCCCCCCTTCTATCAGTCGATGCCGGTCCACCCTGTCTATGTCAGACAGATAAAGCAACCAGAAGCATATTGTAGCCTATCACTGGCCGAGCGTTCTGCCCAGCATGACAATCTTCCATGCCATAAAGTTCAAAGCGAAGGTTTGGATCTGCAAGTCATTTCCTGAGGAAATCCTGTCCTATGGACTTCTCTTATCCTTTAAAATAGTAATTTCCCTTCATTATAGAGGCAGTTTACTTCTCTTCAACAATGATCTCTATATATGTGGTAGACAGTCAGCAAAAAAAATAAAGAATTCTGGCAGCGCGCCGCGCTAAAAATAGAATTAATGAGTTCAGTAGTGGAACACTCATATACAATGTTGGGATTATTTATTTATACAAGAGTTTTGGGTAATGTGTCAGGTTATATTTAGGACGTTGTATCGGGCCCTGGTCTAGTGGTTCCTACAGCTGCATAGCCACACTAAGAACACACAGACTAAATATAAGATTTATGATCGTGGCTTCCTGGCCAAAAAAGAAAGCTACAAAGCCTGCTCAGATACACTGTAGTGCCGTTTAACCACTTAAGCCCCGGACCAATATGCTGCTAAATGCCCAAAGGCATTTTTACAATTCGGCACTGCGTCGCTTTAACAGACAATTGCGCGGTTGTGCGACGCGGCTCCCAAACAAAATGGGCGTCCTTTTTTCCCCACAAATAGAGCTTTCTTTTGGTGGTATTTGATCACATCTGCGGTTTTTATTTTTTGCGCTATAAACAAAAATAGAGCGACAATTTTGAAAAAAATTCAATATTTTTTACTTTTTGCTGTAATAAATATCCCCCAAAAACATAACATTTTTTTTTTCTCAGTTTAGGCCGATACGTATTCTTCTACCTATTGTTGGTAAAAAAAAAAAAAAAAAAAAAAAAAAAAAAAAAATCGCAATAAGCGTTTATCGAATGGTTTGCGCAAAATTTATAGCGTTTACAAAATAGGGGATAGTTTTATTATTTTTTTTACTACCAATGGCAGCGATTAGCGATTTTTTTCGTGACTGCGACATTATGGCGGACACTTCGGACAATTGTGACACATTTTTGGGACCATTGTCATTTTCACAGCAAAAAATGCATTTAAATTGCATTGTTTATTGTGAAAATGACAGTTGCAGTTTGGGAGTTAACCACAGGGGGCGCTGTAGGAGTTAGGGTTCACCTAGTGTGTGTTTACAAGTGTAGTGGGGTGTGGCTGTAGGTCTGACGTCATCAATCGAGTCTCCCTATAAAAAGGGATCACTCGATCGATGCAGCCGCCACAGTGAAGCACAGGGAAGCTGTGTTTACATACGGCTCGCTCCGTTCTTCAGCTCCGGGGAGCGATCGCGAGGGGGCGGCTAGAAACGAATAGCCGCGCTCTCGTCCCGGATCGCTCCTCGCGGGTTTCCGACCGCCGCATGTAGCGGGGGGGTCCCGATTGGACCCCCGACCCGCAGAAAGGCGGGGACGTACATGTACGCCCATCTGCCTGTACGTGCCATTCTGTGGACGTATATGTACATGCGGCGGTCGTTAAGCGGTTAACCACCTTAATACTGGGCACTTTTAACCCCTTCCTGCTCAGGCCAATTTTCAGCGCTGACGCACTTTGAATGACAATCGCACGATCATTTAACACTGTCCCCAAACAAAATTTTTATAATTTTGTTCACACAAATAGAGCTTTCTTTTGGGGTTTTTAAATACAAAAAAAAATAAAAATAAATAAAAAAAAAAAAGCACTGAACATTTTCAAAAAGTTTTTCAGTAAATTTTTTTTTTACAAAATAATAATTGTTTTTCATAAATTTAACCCAAAAATGTATTCTGCTACATTTCTTTGGTGTAAATAACCCAAATGGGTCTGTATTATATAGCCTGTGTGAAAGTTCTAGAGTCCACACACCTGTATCTGAAAATTGTACACATGGCCTTGCACTTTTTTGAGGCCCTAAAATACCAGAACAGAAAAAAATACCCCCCAAATGACCCCATTTTGGAAAGTACAGTCCAAGGTTGCAAGAGGCACAGCATTTTTTTTTTTTTTTTTAAGTTATGGGTTATAATTTTTTGGAAAAATAATTATTTTTTTTAAAAGGTCACTAATGCGTCATCATATAACTGGTGTGGCGGGGATCAAGGTCAGCGACTAGTGACCGCTACGAAAAAAAAATAAAAAAATTTTTTTTTTAAACAATCATTTTCTTTGATTTTTTTTTTCTTAGCACATTGTGACCAGAGCAATATAATGTTACCATCGTTGTCATCACTTTGCGCCCCTGTTTCTCATTCCAGCACCCGGGTGGTGGCTGTTGCTTTTCCTCCCCGTTTGTGTTGACCTGTTAGGCTATTGATCTGCTCAGTCACCTGATATAAGCAAACCAAACACTCTATCCCTTGCCTGTGATAGAAATGGTTACCTGCATTTTCCCAGACCAAGCCTCCTGTTAGTCTGCCTTCCTTGCTGTCGGATTCCCTGTGTATGCCCCGGATTGGACTGGATTGTTCCCTAAACTCAGCCTGCCTTTTACCTGAACTCAGTGGCGGAACTACCGCCATAGCGACCCACGCGGGTGCTATGGGGCCCGCAGCCGAGTGAGAATAAAGGGGGGGCCCGGTGAGGATGAGAACACTGCCAGCTAGGGGTGCAACGGATCGCGCCCGATCTGAACGGGTCGACCTGTTCGGATCGGCACAGACTACGATCCGCGGAGTGCACCCCCGCCGTGGCCTTAGGAAAGACCGCGGCTTCGGCCTAGCTCCGGAGCGGTCGGCCATCTTGGTACACCCGGCGGCGGTGCACGCCGACGTCATCACCCCTCTGCTATTCCTACCAGAGCGTGCCGCGATCTATTTTGAATGCATCTGCAAGACTGCAAGTACAGTGAGTTGAATCATGATTGTTGGGCAATGCAAAAACTACTGGCTATTATTACTAATATGTGGGGGCAATGTTATACTACTGAGTGGCTATAGATGTACCTTGAATTTATTATTACTAATGTGGGGGCAATGTTATACTACTGGCTATTATTACTAATGTCATGTGGGGGCAATGTTAAACTACTGGCTATTATTACTATGTGGGGGCAATGTTAATGATCCGAAAATGATCCGATCCGTGACTCCTGATCCGAGGATCGATCCGATCCGTGAGTTTTTTTGATCCGTTGCACCCCTACTGCCAGCATGGTCTCCCAGCCAGGGAAAGAGGAAAGAAAGAGACGAGCTGTCCGTATCGGCAGAGAGATTGGAATTGCCCTCTGTAATAGCTCTCATTAGAACTTCCAGTGATCCCGGGGCTCACGTCACATAGCTCCACCTCTTGGCCCGGCGCCTTTAATAGACAGAACGCCGGTCCAATGCGGGACATGTGATGTCATCAAAGGAGTTGAGCCAAGAGGTGGGGCTATGTGACGATGAGCCCCGGGAAGACTGGAAATCCAAATGAAAGCTATTACAGCGGGCAATCCTGCTCTCTGCTGATCCGGCCAGCTTGCCTCTTCCTCTGCACAGGCAACGCTCCATAATATCGCAGTCACAATTTAAAAAAAAAAAAAACGCTGGATCGCTGCCATTACCAATAAAAATGCCATAAAACTATCCCCTATTTTATAGATGCTATAACTTTTGCACAAACCAAATGCTTATTGCCATTTTTTTTACCAAAAATATGTAGAAATAAAACGTATCGGCCTAAACAGAAAAAAAAAGTTTTATTTTTTTGCGGATATTCACTAAAGAAAAAAAACGTAAAAAAATATAGCTTTTTCCAAAATTGTCGCTCTTTTTTGTTTGTATTGCAAAGAAATAAAAACCGCAGAGGTGATCAAATACCACCAAAAGAATGCTCTACTTGTGAAAAAAAAAAAAAAAGGACGCCAATTTCGTTTGGGAGCCACGTCGCACGACCGCGCAATTGTCAGTTAAAGTGACGCAGTGCCGAATCGCAAAAAGTGCCCTGGTCTTTGACCAGCCAAATGGTCTGGGGCTGAAGTGGTTAAAGCAGGGGTTCACCCTAAAAACGATTTTCTAACATTACATCCAGCTCACTCTACATTGACAGTATGCCGTTTTTTTCCTTTTTGTTGCTGTACATACCTCGTACAGCTATTTTCTTCCCCGGCTTCCGGGTAGGGCCTCCCGCGGGAGTGGGCGTTCCTATCCAGCAGGTGATTGACGTGATGACAAAAACGACCTGCATAAGGAGCATCACGGGTTGCTGAAAGAAGCCAAACGTCGGTGCGCAGGCGCCGTATAGCGCCGACTCGCCGGATGTAATGTTAGAAAATCGTTTTTAGGGTGAACCTCTGCTTTAAGTTCCACATTGAGTAACAAGCAGGCTTTACTGCATATACAGACTAAAGTTACTGTTGTGGGTTTAGCAACACTTTTATAAAACACTCCTTTTCCCATGATGTCTAGAATTCATTATTGCGCATTTGTCGTAGTCACCAAGCCACTTGGCTCCTGGGAATTGTCCAAACCTGGCGGCACATAGTGAATTAAAGCTAGATATCCCTGAGCGCTGGAAGGCCAAGGTATCCAACAATATATATTTTTTTTTTACAACAAGGTAAACTAATTTGTTGTTATCTAAAAAGAGAATTCCCATTTCCCATGGTTGCTATGAAGTACTGAAATTTATTACAATCGTTGCTCGCGTAGAGAAAAAATAAAAATAAAGTTTACGCCGTTAAATCCAGTTCAAGGAAAAATAAAAAAAAATCATCTAATACTCTTTACATGGGTTACTAAAAAAAAAAAAAAAAAAAAACGGGAACACATTTTTATTTAAAAAAATAAAAAATAATATCTTTAAAATACAATAAAAATCCAGGACAATTTTGAAAGACTGAACACACTTTAACAAATGGTTTTCTGGACTTACAGCATCAGCACAAGGGAAATGTTTATAAATTTGTCTAGAATATAAAGAGTGTAGTATGAGGAATGCCAAGCCTGGTCTTACCCCCGTAAAATGCATTTACTAACTTCACTTATTTCACGCTCCAGGCTGGGGTTGGACTTCAATATTTCATTCTGGGGGAAGAAATGATTTCTGAAAATGAAGGCTCGCAGTAAACAAAAGCTGATCCCCATCCTCTCCAGGAGGATATCTATATTTAGGATCATCACAGTGTATGGTTCTTCTACAAACTGTTTGGAAAGCAGAGTGTGAGAAGCCTTACAAAGCATTCTACCAAGTAAGGAAGCACAGCCTGGAAAGTGTGCCTTTGTACAGAAAGGATTAGAGAAAAGACAAAAATACTCACGAAATGTACAAGGACAAAAGGTGACTGCGCACATCGCTTGTTTTGAGCGGTTATTCTGATTTAAAGCTCAAATTTATGGATTGGAAGTATTTAAAATGTTCCCGTTCTGTTTGAATAGAATATAGCATGGAATTGACAACATTTTTCGATCAGAAAAAAAAAAAAAAGTCTAATTAAAAGCAGAGTTGCATTTAATGTAAAAAATAAATAAAAATAAAATTATAATTATAATATTATATTATATTATATTATATTATATTATATATTATATTATATTATATTATATTATATTAATATATATATATATATATATATATATATATATATATATAAAAAAAACACATATATAAAAAATACATCTCTTAGCCACTTAAAGCGGTTCTCCACCCTAAAGTGGAGTCCCGCTGATCGGAACCCTCCCCCCTCCAGTGTCACATTTGACACCTTTCAGGGGGAGGGGGGTGCAGATACCTGTCTAAAGACAGGTATTTGCACCCACTTCCGGCCACACGCTACGGGCAAAAGACGGGCATTCCGTCACATCCCGTCTGTCGCCCGTTGTGTGCTGGGAACACTCGGCTCCCAGCACACAGCGTGTGAGACAATCGGCATGCGCCGTAGGGAACCGGGCAGTGAAGCCGCAGCGCTTCACTTCCTGGTTCCCTCAGCGTGGGGGGGGGCAGCAGAGAGACGAGCGATCGCTCGTGCTCTGCTGCGATCAGCGCTGGACTCCAGGACAGGTAAGTGTCCTAATATTAAAAGTCAGCAGCTGCAGTATTTGTAGCTGCTGGCTTTTAATATTTTGTTCCCATGGCACATCCGCTTTAAGCCCCGGACCAATATGCAGCTAAATGCCCAGGGGTGTTTTTACAATTTGGCACTGCGCTGCTTTAACTGGTAGTTGCGCAGTCATGCAATGTTGTACCGAAACAAAATTTGCGTCCTTTTCTTCCCACAAATAGAGCTTTCTTTTGGTGGTATTTGATCACCTCTGCGGTTTTTATTTTTTGTGCTATAAACAAAAATAGAGCGACAATTTTGAAAAAAAAATCAATATTTTTTACTTTTTGCTATAATAAATATCCCCCAAAAATATATATATATGAAAAAAAATTCCTCAGTTTAGGCCGATACGTATTCTTCTACATTTTTTTTTTTTAACAAAAATATCGCAATAAGCGTTTATCGGTTGGTTTGCGCAAAATTTATAGCGTTTACAAAATAGGGGATAGTTTTATTGCATTTTTATTATTTTTTTTTTTTTTTTTACTACTAATGGCGGCGATCAGCGATTTTTTTCGTGACTGCGACATTATGGCGAACACTTCGCACAATTTTGACACATTTTTGGGACCATTGTCATTTTCACAGCAAAAAATGCATCTAAAATGCATTCATTATTGTGAAAATTACAGTTGCAGTTTTGGAGTTAACCACAGGGGGCTCTGAAGGGGTTATGTTTCACCTAGTGTGTGTTTACAACTGTAGGGGGGTGTGGCTGTAGGAGTGACGTCATCGATTGTGTCTCCCTATAACGGGGATGACACGATCGATGCAGCCGCCACAGTGAAGCACGGGGAAGCCGTGTTTAGACGCGGCTCTCCCCATTCTTCAGTTCCGGGGACCGATCGCGGGACCCCAGCAGCGATCGGGTCCGCGGGTCTCGCGATCCCGGAGTTTCAGACCGGGTCGCAGGCGCGCACCTGCGACCCACGGCTGGGTAGATGTAAAGGACGTACCGGTACGTCGATCTGCCCAGTCGTGCCATTCTGCCGACGTATATCGTCGTGTGGCGGTCGTTAAGTGGTTAAAAAAATAATTTTTCTCACTTGTATATGGCTGTTACTAGGCAAATTTCGTAATCTGCATAGTTCTTAGTCCGTGGTGGTTTAACTTCCTGTCCCAAGACCCCATTGCCCCTGGGCATTACTGTGCCTAAAAATCCCAGCATGCACTTCTCTATGGAAATCCAGGAACTGGGCTTCTCATGCCCACAGCCAACATGGAAACGGCCACAAGATCGCTGAGCAGATATCAGGTAAGCGTTTAAACGGTTTTATGTACCGATCGTGTTGTTTTGATAATTGTAAAAGAATATTGAATGTTATGTATTGTGGATTGCAAAAAAAAGAGAAAAAAAAAAAAAAACACACTATGCACGGAATCCCGCTTTAAGGCTCGGTTCACACTGCTGCGACGGCCAAGTCGTACTACTTTGCCAGGTGACTGACTTCCTTCCGACTTGGATGCTATTTAGGAGATTGTAAAAGGGCTGAAATCACACCAGAGTCAGACCAAAGTAGTGCAGGAACCTTTTATTAAAATTCAAAGCGACTTGTGTAGCATCAGTCAAGACGGCTCTCACAGGGAAACAATGATTTTTGACATGGCATGCGACTTGGAGTCTCGCGTCAGACCCCATGTCGCAGCAGTGAGAACCGAGCCTAAATCAAACACCCATGGCCCTACTAGTAGCTAAAGCCTCTGCCTTTCAAAAATGGGATAATTCCCCCATGTTTTTTTTTTTTTTTTTTTTTTTTTTTTTTTAGCAGCACAGTATTTTGATCAAATCGATCATTTTAGTTTTTTTTTTTTTCCATAAGTCGGCGCTCCGTGGACTAGGCCGAAGCCTCGCCTAAAAATCCTGTTTGAAGCTCGCTGCAATCCTGGGAAAAGGCCGCGCAGCCGCTCGCGGCCTTTTCCCAGGATCGCGGCGAGCTGCAGGCAGGTTTCTTAGGCTTTGGCCTAGTCCACGGCCATTTCCCAGGATCACAGCGGACTAGGCTGAAGCCTCTGCTAAAAAAATCCTTCTTGCAGCTCGCCAATTTGAAACTACAAATCCCATCATGCCTATTAGTCATGCCTGCGATTGTCAGGGTCTTGCAATGTTTCATTGGACTTTTAGTTTTCACCACAGCTGAATAAATAGATTTTGTTTAAAATTGTCACTCTTGTTTATAGCGCTAAAATAAAAAAAATAAAAAACTTGGCAGAGGTGATCAAATACCACCAAAAGAAAGCTCCAATTGTGGGAAAAGAAGGACGCCAATCTTGTTTGGGTACAACGCTGCACGACCGCGTAATTGTCAGTTAAAGGGATGCAGTGCCGAATCTCAAAAAGTACTCTGGTCAGGAAGGGAGTAAATTCTTCCAGGGCTGAAGTGGTTAAAGTGTTTATTCAATATAATTACCAAAAATGCAAAAAGACCTTCTAGCAAACTGTGTAATGCCATTCCTAACGTTCTACGCTGATTTTAAAGCTGTAAATGTGTCCAAGATAAGAAAAATACGGAAAAAAAAAAAAAACTAATTACAGCCACAAAGCATTCCCAATGTGAATTCAGCTTCTATCCTCACAATAAATGTAATTCTTCAAGTTAAACATCAAACTTGATCTCTGACCAATTTAAATAACTTTGGAAGAGGCCAGGCAGTTGACATTTAGCATCCACACCCACAGCAAAAATATCCTAACAAGGCTGAATGTGAGAACTGTTCTGCTGCCAACTCTTGCAGAATATGTCTTACAAGCCCTAATGTACATTTAAAAAAGAAAAAAAAGAAAAAGGGAGGAGAAAGACTGCAAGAAACATGTTCCCCCCCCCCCCCCCCAATGAGCCATCAGCTGCCTATCCATTATCATGCCAGCCAACAGCCCGAGACGGCAAGCGGTACATCGAGGATATAAATGTCACCCACCATTTACCTCACCGACATGGTACCCCTCACTGAAAATGCCAAAAAGTTAAACAAAAAGGACTGGGCAGCCAGTATTGGTTTTTTTCTAAAAATGTTAAATGCATGGCTGTCATACTTCTACAAGGTTTCGAAGAAGGAGAGTTATACCTTCCAATGTGTATAGTGCTTATTTTACGTTCATGTGTTACCATATTCAAATGACTCCAATTATATTTTTTCCCCTCGAAAAACCTTGTCATAAATCAAACAGGCAAGTGAAATTACAGATAAAAAGTCTCTCCAAAACCGTTCCTGTTGTGCTTCCATACAGGGCACTTATACACCTTCCCGCCCAGACCAATTTTTAGCTTTCAGCGCTGTTGCACTTTGAATAACAATTGCGCGGTCATGCTACACTGTACCCAAACAAATTTTTTATCATTTTGTACCCACAAATGGAGCTTTCTTTTGGTGGTATTTGATCACCTATGGGATATTTATTTTCTGCAAAAAAAATTAAAAAAATGACCAAAAATTTTGAAAAAAAATATGTTTTTTTTTGTTTCTGTTATAAAACATTGTAAATAAGTACATTTTCTCCTTCACTGATGGTACTGCACTGACGGGCAATGAAAAGGCGGCACTGATGGGCACCGATGAGGTGGCACTAATGTGGTGGCATTGATGGGCACTAATATGCGGCACAGATGGGCGGCTTGGATAGGCGGCACGGCTGGGCACAGATAGGTGGGACAGATAGGCGGCACGGCTGGGCACGGATCGGCGCTATCGTATGTGTTGTACTAATGGATGCCAATCCGTGCCAAACAATGCCTGCCAATCAGTGATGCCCATTGTGGGCACTGATTGGCATCCATTTTTTGTGTCCTTCTCATCCCTGGTGGTCTAGGGTGGCATACCTTTCTTTTAATCCCTGGTGGTCTAGTGGGCATCCCTGGTGGTCCAGTGGGCATCCTCGGGGGGGCTGTGCTGATAAACAATCAGCACAAACCCCCCCGTCACAGGAGCAGCCAAGACGCGAGTGAGGAAAAGCAGATTACCGGCTTTTCCTGTTTACATCGTGATCAGCCGTGATTGGACACAGCTGATCACGTGGTAAAGAGTCTCCGTGAGAGTCTCTTTACCTTGATCGGTGTTGCTGGGTGTCAGACTAACACCCTGCAACAACGATCGCCGCGATGCGTGCCCCCGGGGGCGCGCAACGGCTTAGAATCCTGAGGACGTCATATGACGTCCAGTCAGGATTCTACAACCACTTTGCTGACGTCAATCTGTCATTGGCGGGCGGCAAGTGGTTAAAATTCACTTAGATAGTGATCCCTAACACCAGGGCCGGTGTTCTGCCGAGCTGGTTCCTCCTATCGATATGGTTCCCTCTTGACTGCGCAGGCGCAATCCCAGGCAACGGAATTCTCTGAGCTGGAACAGCTGTTCGTCAGCTGTAGACACGCTCGTTCCCGGTGCCCGATTATACACGTCACCGATGCTTGGTAATACACGCCGCTCTATACAGCAAGGGGCGGATGGGATATTGAGCAGTGCTTTTTTGATTGGTTATACACGCCGCTCTATACAGCAAGGGGCGGATGCATAGGCGTGCGCACAGGGTGTGACAGGTGTGCCCAGGCACACCGTAATCACCCTGTGCAGCAAAGATCCCCCTACTGCCCTGGCTGGCTCACATCTTTCCCGCCGCAGCGCTGCCAGCTTCCCTCTTCTCCTATTGGCGGTTGCTGCTGGGATGTTTTAGGAGTGGGGAGGGGGCCAGTAAATATGTGATTTGTTGGCCCCTTTCTGAATGAACATCATGAGTGATCGGTAGTGTGCTTGGGCTTTGGGGTGCACACCCTAATGCAATAGGCTGTGCACACCTATGGGCGGATGCGATATTGAGCAGTCCTTCTTTGGGGGATGGCATTCTGAATAAAATACACGCCTCACATCCGCCCCTTGCTGTATAGTGCGGCGTGTATAACCAATCGTGTATAATCAGGCATCGAGAGCAAGCTCGTCTACAGCGGACAATCAGCTGTTGAGGCTCGGAGATTTCCGTGGCGGGAACCTATCCGATGGAGGAACCAGCTCGACAAAACACTGGGAGGAGAAGCTGCCCTGGGCGTAATGTTTACTGTAGGGATGGGGGCGCCTTCCTTCTTTTTCAAGGCTGACAGGAGTAGTGAAATTGGCAGTGATTTTGACAAGTGACTACTGGGTGTAGGACCGCCCCCCCCTCCCCAAGTCATGAATGTGGTGGGGGCACAGTTTGGCATATTTGCTCTGGACGCTGGATGAACTTGTCCCTGCAACGCTTCACACTTGTGTCACCACCACCAGCTCTGTCCACACCTAGACTCTGTAAACCGTCTAAGGTAAAATCATATAAAAAGGTTTGTATTGCTTTTTAGTGGACCTTGAATACTCAGTTGCTCAATCGCTGGCGATTTTGCGATAGTCAAGGAGAAAGATAACAAGGGAGTGAACGACAAGCTTGGTGGTTTCATTGGTCAAAAGGGGCCTATTTTAGAGATGTTACAGCGGTAAAAAATTAGCTAGTTCAATTTTACGTCATTTACATCATTTTACTATCAGTTTAAATGAGCAAAGCACATTCCAGGTGCATCAGACCAAAAAGCGCAAAAGTCTTACAGCAAGTTCTCTTTAAAAAGTCAGCTACAGCCTGAGTAGAAAAGCCTGTCCCCTGCCAGCATGCTGCAGAGCTGGATCTTTGAAGTGGATAGCATACTAGCTCATTATGAATTTCTTACTTTACAGCAGAGCCCCTTCAGCCATCCTCGTACCCACCTCCGGCCAGCGACATCTCTCCCGGAGTGACTTCCGTATCACAGGCTCCGGCCAATCATGGCTGATTGGCCGGAGCCCACTCGCTGGTAACGGCACACTGACTGAAGCAACGGCACGGACGTGCCATTGCTTTAGTGCGCACGTGCCAATGACATCGGCACATGCAGTAGACCTCTCCTAAACCGTGCCGGTTTAGGAGATATTCTGGGTAGCTACAGGTAAGCCTTATTACAGGCTTTCCTGAAGCATAAAGTGGTTGCAAAGGGTTTACAATAGGGTGACCACATTTCCAAACTACCATTCAGGGACACCCCCCTTCCCAAAAAATAAAAATTTGCTGCAACGAATCACAGCACAGTGATTGGACGCAAGAGGCGGGATTTATGATTTCTCAAATCACAAGCACGGGGCGGGATTGTGCTCCAACATGCATTTCCAGACAGGACAAGTACTGTCAGTGAGTAAAGTGGTGATGTGGCAGCCTTTTTTGGGGGCATTAATTAGGCTTGGAGGGGTGACTGTGTCAGTTTCATTCCGGGACACTCTATTGTCCTGGAATGAAGGTGCCCGGGAAAGACCTGCAAAATGTGGGACTGTCCCGGGCAATCCGGGACACGTGGTCACCCTAGTTTACAACCACTTTAAGGTAGCCGTGATCTCTTCACAGGCCGTCAGACTTTCCCCTCTGCCGAGTCACAGCTAGAGCTCTCCAATTAGCAGGGGGCATGACCTTATTGATTGTAAAATTATAGATCTGACTCAGCAGCCAGTGGACATGTTAGACCTCTGCAATGAGCCCACTGCTTCCACACAGAGCAACAGCTGGCAAGGGACAAGCTTTTCTACTCAGGCTGTGGCCGCTTTTGTTTTGATGCACCTGGAATCTATTTAGCGGATTCAAAAATTGGAGGATTCAATAGGCTTTAAAAGAAAACCAGTACTGTGGGAGACACGCAAGCCTCGCTTGCGAAACTACGAAAAAATGCTTACTGGATTACGGCCCAACATGGGGCTAGGACCCGCCACAGGATCCTCTGATCATTTTAATGGAAGGTATAAAAGTTAAACGGTCCAGTCTTTCTTGAGCACAAGAAAAATAAATGGCCGATGTCTACATAGTTGAGTGAAGGCTTGCGCAATTTTAGGCCTCACCAATTTATACGTGCCCTCAGACACATTACACCGGGGAGAAGGCAGACGGGGGGCATATATTACTATGGCTCATGGAACAGTTCCATCCGTTCCTTAAACAGCAAAAGAGCAGATGCTCCAGACTAAAGAACACAACATGCCCTGAGCTCTGGGGACAGTCAGGAAAAAGGCAGACAGATGTCATGCACACAGTATTTTCCTTGGTTTCTCTGAAAAAGTCGTGTATGCAAACATTGCAAATGCCTTTTCAGAATCGCCTTTTACAAGCTCTCGCTCAGTATTGGTAAATTAGGTTCCATTTGAATGAAAATGGTTTAACTCTTCATGTTGAGAAAAAAAACACACACACACACACACACACACACACACAGATTTGGGATAATAACAGTTATAATGTCATTGTTATGCAATTTTTATGTTTGTTTTTTTTTAAGTTCAGTTTTTTTGCGTCAAGTTAAATGAAAGCTGACCTTTCAGGAAGAATAGTCAGTCTTTCAGTTGGTGCCTAAACCCTTTTTTGGTTGCATTCAATGTATTTGTAGATCACCAATTAGTACTCACGTGTTTGGTGACTTCAAACCTCCCCTGTCTGTTTTCAGGCAAAAGATGAACTTTTAAAATCGGCTCTAGGAAGTTTCCATTTTGCTTGTGGGCATTGTGAAGCCCACAAGCACCGACTTCCTGGAAGCTGTGGACGGTGTTCTGCCGAAGAAGGCCCCCCTGGCGGATAAGGACCCCCCCCCTGTACTGCGCAGGCGCGTCACGAACCTCAACGGAGTTTCCGAAAGTAGCCGAACATGTGTAGAGCTGCGAGTTAGCTCTACACTCGCAGCTCTACATGTTCGGCTACTTTAGGAAACTCCGTTGAGGTTCGTGACGCGCCTGCGCAGTACAGGGGGGTCCTTATCCACTGGGGGGAACTTTTTCGGAAGGACATGACACATCTGGGTGAACTCCCAGATTACATTGCGCCTCTGGATAGAAACGCCTACTCCCACGGGAGTGAGTACCCAGAAGCCAAATCTGAACTAGCCATAATACGGTATGTACAACATAAAAAAAAAAAAAAAAGAGGCTACTGGACATGTTAGTAGTGTAAGGAGTGTGCTCGTATAGAGATGTTATTTTGGGTGATCCTCCGCTTTAATGCATATTCTCTCGGAAGAATAAAAAAAATATGAAATTAATATATTATAAAAAAATAAAAAAATGATACACACAAAAAAAATTTGTGTGGGGGGGGGGGGGGGAGGGGGGAGGGGGGGGGGGGATGGATTCCACTTGGTGCCGAGAAATGCTTTCAAAACACCTTATGGGCATCTAGAACACATTTGCCAACATTGAGCTGAAAAAATATAAGTAAATATATTGCGCTAATCTGAACAACTAAAACTAAAAATATAGGCAGCCAACACAACAAAGGAAAACTGTGAAAAAGGTATAGAAAGCAAGTGCAGCGCCAACGAAAGATGCACCAGAACAGAGGATCTTAGTATGAACAGCCAAATCAATGACAATAGTGATCAAAAAAAAACTCCTCCAATAAAACAAGCCCCACGAATGCGAGTGGCTATAAATATATATGGTGCACAAAAATCAACATCTGTGAATTGATGCAATTTAACCAACAATCATGATAGATCAAACAAGTGAGAATGTGCATATCAGAAGATGGTGATGATACATGTAGTCCAGTCAATAAGAAGGGTAGTCCATACACCTTAAGGTGGTAGAAAGATGCCCTCAGATGGGCTTGGGCAGTAATATATATATATATATATATATATATATATATATATATATATATATATATATATAAACAAAAAACAAATGAGGTACTCCTACCAGATGGAGTGGACCCGCAACTCGCCGTACAGTGGGGGGGGGGGGTCTCAAAAGCTTGTGTGGGCCGATTGCCCCCCCTGGTCACCATCTCAGTCTTGGTCCCTTTGGTTGGTTACCCCGGACGTGATCAGTATCCAAAAGCAGTCAGGATATCACTGTGGCCAGGAATCTCGCTCCAATCCAGGTATCATGGACAATGGTAATGTACCAATGTGTTCCAATCAGGGAAAAAAAAAATATATAAAAAGCTCCTCATAGTGTAAAATTGTAAAATTTAATAAAAAAGGTCAAAAATCACACTGAAATCCAACAAGACTAAAACTCCAAGTCCAAATCAGCACACAAAAAGGTATAAAAATTTCCAACAGTCACCCACAATAGGAACATAGGTACATTTTCGTCCAGCAATGCGCAGTGAAGAGTGGCAAGGACCAGTGTACCCGACCGGTTTCGTCTTAGATAGACTTCTACAGGAGTGTACAACAGCTGAATTGAGGCGTTAGGCATTTTGCAGGTTGCCAACGCCTATCAAATGTTGCAGGGGGATACAAAAAAAAAAAAAAGAGTGAAGGAAATTAGCCATATTTATTTATTGGGGGCCCACTAAACCAATTAATTGTTTTACATTATAGAGCAAGCATTGGAAAGCTTTAAAAAGTGAAGGTCTGTTCTATACACCCTAGTGAATGAGGCCTAAGAAGTTAGAGTATAGGAAGCAATTTAGAGTACTCCAAGCCATCACAGGGCCTCCTGACTCTACAACAGGAAAGGTACTATATGTAGGATTCTGAAATTTAGGCCACACAAATTAACAGAAGTCTAATTTTACAGTAAGAAAATAAAATATACATTTCCTGTAGTAGCGTTATCAATGATTCGGTTTACCGAAGACAGGCGTGCCATTTAATAACAGAGCAAGAAGCTTTTTCCGATTAAAAAAAAAAAAAAAAAAAAACCAGAGCAAGAAGCCTAGGCAGATACTAAAGGAAAGAAACCAATCAGAAAGTACAATTTTTAATAATCATATTAAAAGGAGTTGTAAAGGAAACATTTTTTTTGCCAAAATTAATGTCTGCAAGGTAGACAGACAGAATAGTGTAATGATTCTATTAAATTCCTTCATCTATATCACCTCCGGCGTTCTAGTTTCTGTTCTCTCATTCGCTTCCTGGTTTGCATCGCTCGTTCATGCAAGAACTACATTTCCCAGTATGCATTGCGGCACACCCAGTAATTCACACCTCCTTGAGGTCTCTAACACATAGAGAGCGTCCTGCCGCACAGATGTAATTCCCAGGAGGGGGCGAGCACGTTACTGACCACCGCAGTAAAGCCTCCCATCACGGTGGTCAGTGAAATCAGACAAGCAGGAAGTGAACAAAACAGAGAAGAAATAGAGCAACTTCTGAGCAAAAACGAACAATGAGGAAGTGAAAAGAGGAATGTCTGCAGGTTAAGGATGCTTATTATGAAAAAAAAAAAAATGTTTTCCTTTACAACCCCTTTAACAGGTTACAGAAAGTAATGGCATATATAGGGGATGCTAAAACTAAATAACACTTATAGTGAATTGGTAAAAAAACAATTAAATAAATAATATATGGTATCAGATAAATCTAAACCAACATAGGCAGACTAAGTGAACAGCAGCACACTGGCAAAAATAAAAAATAATAAATAAATAAACTTGAATAAGTGAAAAAAATTGAATAAGTGAAACAATGATGATGATAATAAGAGTCCAATCAAAAAAGTGTTCAGATAGAGATTAACCTTGATTGGATCTTATCGGATGCAAATTGTTGAAAGTTCATTCGTAAAAGGTGTCCACCTCCACCAAGAAGATCCCCCAAATGTGCACTAATAGATGGCTCCTTACCACAAGGTGTTGACCTAGTTTGTTAGAAAAGGTCAAATACAGCAAGTTGGTCACTAAACCAGTAGAATGATTCAGCTGCGCGGCTCTGTGTTTCCAGGATTCAGGCACTCTCATAAAGGAGGGAGAGGGGAAACCACCATAGTGAAGTACAGTTTATTTAAAATAAATCACAGATAAAACAGCAAAGCCAAATGGCTTCTTACTTTGATAGTGCCTTGGACCCGGCACTGAGGCTAGTCAGCATGGCAGGATAGGCTGTGATGAAAGTTCCTCGTTGGGGAACTGAAAGTAATCCAATCCGGA
The DNA here is from genome assembly GCF_905171775.1 of Rana temporaria. Lineage (NCBI taxonomy): Eukaryota > Metazoa > Chordata > Amphibia > Anura > Ranidae > Rana > Rana temporaria. The sequence goes on from NC_053496.1 coordinate 18,457,190, forward strand.
TAGCAGTTCCTCGCTTGGAGAGCTGGCGTGCGTTCCAGGCCAGAGGACCAGAAGTGCGTAGTTTCGAACGTAACCAGGCGCCTCAACGTACGTTTCGTGATTGACACGTCGTCACCACTATGGTGGTTTCCCCTCTCCCTCCTTTATGAGAGTGTCTGAATCCTGGAAACAGAGGCGCGCAGCTGAATCATTCTACTGGTTTAGTGACCAACTTGCTGTATTTGACCTTTTCTAACAAACTAGGTCAACACCTTGTGGTAAGGAGCCATCTATTAGTGCACATTTGGGGGATCTTCTTGGTGCCGGTGGACACTTTTTACACCTTTTACGAATGAACTTTCAACAATTTGCATCCGATAGAGATTAACCTTGATTGGATCTTATCTGAACACTTTTTTGATTGGACTATTATCATTATCATTGTTTCACTTATTACATTTTTTCACTTATTCAAGTTTATTATATTTTATTTTTTATTTTTGCCAGTGTGCTGCTGTTCACTTAGTCTGCCTAGGTTGGTTTAGATTTATTATGTTGGTTTAGATTTATCTGATACCATATATTATTTATTTAATTGTTTTTTTTACCAATTCACTATATGTGTTAGTTTTAGCGCCCCCTATATATGCCATTTCTGTTTAATTCAGACCTGTGTTGAGGTCTCAATTCCAGGGGAGCTGCTTATTCACTATAATTATATGCTGTTGTCACATTAATTTACAAATTTTTGGCGCAAGATACCCTAATTCCCTAGGTTACAGAAAGTGTATTTCTGTCTATCAAGGGTTACAGCTCAGCACACCCTTCCAGCAAGTAAGCCTATATACAATAGAAATGGATAGAAACTGGGACAGGATGAAATTCTCCAGTGTGTCCCAGTTTCAGTGGCCAGTATCTAATGTGTGTAACGGAAAAGAGAGTTCCGGCAGAATGGGGCAGCAGCCGTTGTTACAATAGACATGATTTTCAAGTCCTAGATTCTGTTCCATGGAAACTGGCAAGACTATTATTCTAGATTTACACTCCTTTGTTGGTTAGTGGTGTATAATTAATATTCTCAAAATTAGGACGATTAAAAACTATTAACCCAAAAGCCCACAGCTGGGAAAACAAAAGCTATAGCCAATTAACCATCATGAAAAAGACTGTCCATGGAGACAAATACCTCATGGTAGGACCAGGAAGTGGAGCGCAGAAAAGATGGCAAACCAGGTCACCGGGAATGAATGTAGGACAGACTCATTCCCAGCAGATGTTTTCATTTAAAAATTATTAATCTGTCAAGGGGAACTATTAGAACGGCCATAATGGTTTGGCTCCTACATTTCTAAGCCTGTGTCTGGGGGTAAGCAGCAATCCAGGTATGAAGGTCTCCAAATTACTGCACAGGTTTTGGGACAGAACGTTCTAATTCCAGAATCAAATAGAACGCTTAAACAGGTTAAAAGAGGTCAAAGACAACGCAAGGAAAAAAAAATATCAGACCTGCGTCATTCAAATCCTAGACATGGTAAACAGGTCTATCTCTTGCTTCAATTGCCGTGAGATAGATCGGATAGCAATCATTTTACAATATACCGGTACTACATGAATTTGTTCAGAATAAGGCCCCTTTCAAACTGGGGCGGGGGTAAAGCAGCACTTTACTACCAATTTCGTGGCACTATTCGGCCGCTAGCAGCCGAGAAAGGGTTAAAAAACCACTGCAAAGTGCCTCTGTAGAGGCGCTTTGCTGGCGGTATAGCCGCGGTGCCCCATTAATTTCAATGGGCAGGAGCGGTATATACACACGAAACGACCCAGTGTGAAATGGGTCTTAGAAAACGTATGCCAGTAATTCAGAACCCCCAAGACCCATTTTGCACTGGGTCGGTTTGCAGGCGCTAGAACGCAAAAAAAATTAGCCTGTAAAGCGACCTGAAACAGCTGCTGTCTCCAGTGTGAAAGCCCAGAGGGCTTTCACACTGGAGCGGTGCGCTAGCAGGGTGGCGGGGTAAAACCTTGCCGCAAAATTGACGGTAAAGTGCTGCTTAAAATAGCAGCGCTTTACCGCCGACGCCGCAGTGTGAAAGGAGCCTAAATTGCAGGTTTGTTTTTGGTCCTTAAACGGAGGTTCACCCAAAAATAAATTTTTAACATTACATTCAGCCGTAATGTAGGGGGACATAGTGCCCCCGTCAACAGTGTCAGTAAAGGGACATAGTGCCCCCGTCAACAGTGTCAGTAGGGGGGGGAATAGTGCCCCCGTCAACGGTGTCAGTAGGGGGGGAATAGTGCCCCCGACAACGGTGTCATTAGGGGGGGGGGGGAATAGTGCCCCCCATCAAGGGTGTCAATAGGGGGGGGAATAGTGCCCCCGTCAACAGTGCCAGAGGGGGGGAATAGTGCCCCCATCAACAGTGTCAGTAGGGGGGGGGGGGAATAGTGCCCCCATCAACGGTGTCAATAGGGGGGGGGGAATAGTGCCCCCATCAACGGTGTCAATAGGGGGGGGGGGGGAATAGTGCCCCCATCAACGGTGTCAATAGGGGGGGGGGGAATAGTGCCCCCATCAACGGTGTCAATAGGGGGGGGGGGGGGAATAGTGCCCCCATCAACGGTGTCAATAGGGGGGGGGGGGAATAGTGCCCCCATCAACGGTGTCAATAGGGGGGGGGAATAGTGCCCCCATCAACGGTGTCAATAGGGGGGGGGGAATAGTGCCCCCATCAACGGTGTCAATAGGGGGGGGGGAATAGTGCCCCCATCAACGGTATCAGTGTTTTAGATCGGTGGTTCTCAACCTCAGTCCTCCCATACCCCCAACAGGCCATGTTTTGGGAACACCCCTTTAGATAAAATGGCTCATCAATACCATGTCATTGAAATGGATTCAAAGCAGCTGTGCAAAGTAAAGG
>NC_053496.1:18465086-18467586 GCF_905171775.1 Rana temporaria
AAAGACAAACACAATGAAAACAAAGTTTTATAAAAAAAAAAAAAATATTAATCAATCAAGTGGCTGGATAGTAGCAGCAGGCATAAACACCAGGAACAGGATCTTTACCAGTTCAAAAATACAAACCACATTATTTGGTTGTTTTAGAACAAAAACAAAGCTTATCTATAATGAACCAAAAACAAAATCTGTAAAACCTAGAAATGGTTTATATTAATCTTGAAATGTAGTTCTAGGCTTAGCAAATGCAAATCAATTCAATGTAGAGTTCTAAGGAAGAGAATTCGATCTGCCAGATCCTCTTTCATAGAGGCTCTTAAGTCAGACGTTATTATTTTTAGGGCTGAAAATAATCTTAGAGAGGTAGTTGGGCTGCTGCTTTCTCCTTTGTGTGCTTATCTGCTGCTGAAGATAGGGCAGTGGGAGGATCCAGGAAGGGGCATTTATTCTAAAACATGATTTTCCTAGGAGAATCCCATAGTCATGTTTAAAGTTTAAGCTAACAATCGGAGTTTACAAGTTTTTATAGCCTTAGCTGAATGACAGCAGTTTTTCCAATGGTTTACAGCTTCAGTCTTGAACTATTGGCCCTCCATTCCCTTCACTTATACAAGTGTCTCACTCTCTAGTCCTGCAAAAAACATATTTATTTAATCCCTTATCAGTGAGAGGCTAGGTTACACATGGACGCTGCCTTCCCTGTAAAAGCAGAACACAACACTATGGAAAGTATAAGTATTGCCGCTCCTAATTGTGCGTTGCGTGCCATATAGTGAAGCACATGAAAAGCATGCTTCTTCACGGTCACTTAACGTGTTCGTTTTGCGGTTACGTGAGGCACTGCATGCATTGGTCTTTATTCTTACAGTAGAGAAGTCATTAATTATAACTTTTTGTGAATTGGGACATTTAAACTTGCTTTTTTTTTTTTTTATTCCAATCTAAATTTAGTCGGAGTCGGTGCATTGTTTGCAGACTCCAGTTACCCAAAATTTCCCCCGACTCAGACTCCTCGACTCCGACTCCACAGCCCTGGTTGTATGACCACGCAATTGTCATTTAAAAAGTGCAACAGCGCTCAAAATCTGGGCAGGAAGGGGGTGAAAATGCCCTGTATTGAAGTGGTTAATGACGCAGTAGTAGTGAAAACACACACACACACACACACGCTAAACTGCACCCAACACAAAAAGGTGTAAAAGTCACAATATAATAATGTGCAGCCGCCTATGAAATCCACAAAAAAAAAGACATAGTGACCTGCTACTATGATAAAGAAAATAATAGCAATGGGAAATCAAAAAAGAGTTCCCATGCAGAAAAGTGAGAAAAGGTAAAAATTGCATTTTTCTTCTGCATTATTTTATCCAATCCTAAAGTGACAGTGTGAATTGTACAGAAGAAACCGAGGAGCTTCACTGCAGAAATCTAGCTGGATTTTACACTAACACCCGAAAAGAGACCCCTCCTTGCTTTGATTACAGACTGGTAATCCAGATAAAAAGGAAAGGATTTTCCCGAACATTTCTCGCGGTCTAAACTGAAATCCATTAACCTCAAATCACAAGCTGCCATTTAGCCAGCTACTCGCTCAGCATTAGAATGTCAATTTGCAGGCAAAGTGTTGGTTTTGACACGCCGACTCATCTGCCTCTTATATTCCTGAAATAAAAATGATATACCGTATATACTCGAGTATAGTCCGACCCGAATATAAGCCGAGGCATCCAATTTTACCAAAAACAAAATGGAAAAAAACATATTGACTCTAGTATAAGCCTAGGGCAGTGATGGCAAACCTTGGCACCCCAGATGTTTTGGAACTACATTTCCCATGATGCGCAATTACACTGCAGATTGTATGAGCATCATGGGAAATGTAGTTCCAAAACATCTGGGGTGCCAAGGTTCACCATCACTGGCCTAGGGTGTCCATCTGTATGCCTCACTGTACCCATACCTCGACTGATGTTTAATATGGGAGTCTATGGAAGGGGTGCCCGGCTTTGAAAAAATAAATAAATAAAAATGGTGCTCCCCGGCCGTAGGTGCCCCAGACAACAAACTTTGCACACATGTAGAGGAAGAGTGGGGCTACACGTGTGCCACGTTTGGGGTCCAGGAGCCTACGGCCGGCACCAGGTCCCCAAAGTCCAGGAGAACTGGCGCAAAAAGGTGACTCGAGTATAAGCTGAGGGGGGCATTTTCAGCCCAAAAAAAAGTGCTGAAGAACTCGGCTTATACGGTACATAGGGAGATATACTGGTACTGTATAGCAAGTTACAATCTGGGAAATAAAATACCTACAAGTGGATATAACAGGCTGCCAAAAACACACAAAGCATCCCTATATGTTATCAAGGAAAAGTTCACAGAAAGTTGTCTGCATATATAAAACATACTGTAGTCACAGAAACCGCGCCGAGTTGAATAGGAATCGCGCAGAGGTGATCCTGCCCCCAATGTTCCTTAGAACTGATATTTAATAAAATTTCCACGG